>NC_056727.1:135741537-135944037 GCF_019279795.1 Protopterus annectens
AAAGTTAATTGTTTCGCCTGTGGAAATCAAATACTGCACCAGGATTTGCACTCTTAATGCGTCACTTGCCTAGGCCCAAACCACGACATTCTTCGTTGTCTCTTCTGTGCTTTAACGCCAGAACTATTCGTCATCGGGCCCTTATTGTAGCCAGGTATTTCCATTTACAGTACTTGAATTCCGATATGGCTTTGGTACACCATCCAACAACAGATCTTCCGAAAAAACGTAAAGGCAGAGACAGACCGCACAGGACCACACCTTCTGACGATGCTTCCGTTAAGCTGGTAGTCAGTCCTCCGGAGCTCAGTATGGTGCTTTCGCAGCCCCTGATGCCCGCTTCAGTTCGCAGCCCACCACCGAGACTCTTTTGGAGTCCGATATACCTCAGAACTCTTTTTCGTCTAAGGATCCTGTGGTCAGCTCTACCCTGGATGGGTCCAGAGTTGCTGTGCAGGCACCGGCTTTCAAGCAAGTCCTTTGCAACACTGAATCCCAAAATAAACCGATTTCTTCTTTCACCACTACCACTCCGAGTTCCTCAGGCCCAGGGGTCGAACCACACCCAAGAAACCAGCTACCCATTCTCAGGCGCCTGCTCCCTTGCCTCAGTCTCAAATGCTTAAAATGGCAGAAGATCTTATCATGCTGATTAGGGGAAGCCAAGCCACTCCCTCAAAAAGAAAGAAAGCTGTCTCCAGTAGTTTTGTCTGAACAAGAGTCAGATGAATCTGATGCGTCTGACTATGTAGACATGCAGCCCCTCTCCATATACGAGGATTCTGATGCAGAGGAATCCATTTCTTCAGCCTCTCCCCAGAGGATTTTTCCTTTGGGGAAACCCTGCATACCTTAAGGGAGCATTTTCAATGGGAGAGTCAAGACTACCCTCAGTCTAAAAAGAGACTCTGAGAGTTCCTGGCTCTTCCACAACACAGACCTTTAGCCATCCCCCCAGTCTTGGATGTGGTGGATGATGTTTTCCTTGAATCCAGTTAGACTCCAGACTCCCTCCTGCCCCCAGAAAACCAGATGGGTAAAACAGAGTCCCTGACTCTCTCAAATATTTTTTTAGAAATCCAACAGCTGAACCTGAGGTCATTTCTCAAGGGCCAAAAGGGATTAAAGCAACCTCAGCTAAGAATCCCACCCCCTTGGACTGGGGTTCCCGAGCACTGGGCAGATGGGATAAAAAAGTACACACCTCACCTTCTCTTGTTATCAGGGCACTAAATTGTCAGTTCCACATGCTTAAATATCAGCAACATACCTTGAAACTCCTTAAACAAAAAATGTCCTCCTTTCCTGCATGAGCAGACCTAATGCATTCTGCAAGTCAAGTAATAAAACACACTTTGCACTGTGGTTTTGACACCCTAGAAGCTTCTTGCAGGGCAGCAGTCACTGGATCTGTCATTAGAAGACATGCATGGCTTAAGGAACAACCCCTGCCAGACCATGTCAGTTCAAAATTGTTGGATGCACCCTTGCACAAAGATAACGTATTTGGCACTAAAGCAGAAGAGGTCTTAAAAAAGATGGAAGAAAAAGCAAAATCTATACAGAGAGTTAAAGATTTCTTGCATGTCCAGCACCCTAGGTTCAGCAGGCATTTTCCTTCCAAGCACTGGTCCTTTCCTGCTCCGAGTAAACAGGCCCAGCCTAGGCTCCGTGGAAACAGACCCCCCCCCCACCCCCCAGACAGCAACCCCAGGGGTTGCAGAATTCTAAGCAGTGGACTGCTTCCACTTCAAAACCAGTGAGTTCTAAGCCACCCCCTTATGGTAACAACTCGCAATGACTTGTCTCTTCCAGACCTCACCTCTGCCCAGCTTCACATACCACTAGGAGGAAAACTTTCCTTTCACTCAAGCACCTGGGCTACCATTACCAACGACCAGTGAATTCTGAACGTTGCGTCTCAGGAGTACACATTCTGCTTCCAAACCCTTCCAATCCCAAATGGGTACCCAGATCTTCCACCAAATCTCTGGGCAGAGGCTGAAAAGCATATCCATTCCCTGCTCTCCTTGGGGGCAGTAGAGCACATTCCTGCAGAACAGATAGGCCAAGGCTTCTACTCAAAACTTTTTCTGGTGTCCAGAAAAGAGGGCACCTGGTGCCCCATCCTCGATCTGTCTATTCTAAACACCTTCCTGGTGATCCCAAAATTCAAAATGATCACCCTCCAACAGCTGCTACTCATGCTGTCCAAGGACGCTTGGCTAGCCACCCTGGATCTAACAGAGGCGTACCTCCACATTCCTATCAGGAAGTCCTGCAGAAAATATCTCCACTTCAGGGCAGGATCTCAACACTTTCTGTTCTGTGCGTTTCCCTTTGGCTTATGTACTGCTCCCAGAGTTTTCACAAAATACCTGGCTCCGGCCATTCCCTTTTGTGGACAAAGAAATATTCAAATTTACCCCTACTTAGACAACTGCCTAATTCAGGCAGACTTGCAGGAAAAGCTGCTCAAAAACCTGGCCTTTGTAAAGAACCTACTAACCTCACTGGGGTACACAGTCAACAAAAATAAATCCAAACAGGTACCCACTCAAATGGTAATCTTCCTGATAGCAAGTCTGGACTCAGCATTCCAGATTGCATGCCTTGCACCAGAGAAATACATTTTCCTGTCAGCTTACTTCTCTCAACTGGCCTCCAGGCCCCAGCTTTCTGCAAGGAAAATCCTGCAAGCCCTGGGGTTCATGGCATCTTGCATACTCTTCATTCCATATGCCAGACTGCATATGAGGAAACTTCAATGGTACCTAAAGAGCCTTTGGTGTCAACACTCTAAAGATCTAGAAACTCTTCTATTATTCCTTCCTGAGGAAGGAATTTATTTGGTGGGCAACAGCCTGCTCCCACAACAAGGGACTGCCCTTCTCCCCACATCCTACTACCCAGACCCTCACCACATATGCATCAGACTACACTTGGGGTGCACACCTGGATGGCAGGTCCATACAGGGTCAATGGAGCCCACAGCAAATCCCCCTGCACATCAGTCAAAAAGAGATGATGGCTGTGCAGCACACCTTGATAGCTTTCAAACTCCTCTCTCCCGGGGTTCTCCTGATCAAAACAGACAACACCACTGTGATGTTGTACATCAACAAACAGGGAGGGACTCGCACCTACCCATTGTGCAGGCTAGCCATGACCCTTTGGCTCACAGCCTCTTCCATGCAGCTACACCTGTTAGCACAATACCTACCAGGCTCTCTCAACTCCCTGGCAGACCAATTAAGCAGAAAGCTTGTGGACCCACATGAGTGGTAGCTCAATAGAAGTACCTTCTTCCTAATAACTCAGAAATGGGGAACCCTGGATGTTGACCTCTTTGCCTCCCACACCAACCATCAGCTCAGCAAATTCTGCACCAGGGAGCATCATTACATGGCTTTGAAAGTGGATGTCCTGTACTTCCCCTGGGTAAGCCTCTCAGTCTATGCCTTTCCTCCCCTACCTCTCATCCCCAGGGTACTGCTCAAAATAAGGGAGGAAAAACCAAGGACCATTCTCATAGCTCCAGACTGGCCCAGACAGCACTGGTATCCCTTGCTGCACAGCCTGCCCCCACTGCCTCCACAGAATCTTCCTCCGATTCCAAACCTCCTAACCCAGAGGGAAGGGGAATTCATGCACCCCCAATTGCAGAATTTGGCAGCGTGGCTTATTCCCTAACCCCTGACCAATCAGCCATCCTCAGTAAACAGGTTCTGGATGTTATCCGAGAGGCCCAGCGCCCTAGCACCAGAAAGTCTTATGCAGATAAATGGAAACTGTTCTGTACCTGGATCCAGTCTAAGGGGGTCAATACGGCACAGCCCACCATCCTTCTCATGTTGGATTTCCTAGCTGACCTGCTACACAGTGGTCTGTCTTTCTCTTCTCGAAAAATTCATGCCTCTGCTATTTCTGCTCATTTTCCCACTGAGCAGCCTCTTTTCTCACACCCTCTGTTTAAACAGTTCCTCAGAGGGGCTAACAACTTGAGGCCACCCAGAAGGGCACCAACACCAGCCTGGGACCTTAACTATTTCTTTGTAAAGCTCACCCTGCCTCCTTTCGAACCAGCTTCTTCAGCAGAACTAAAATTTCTATCCTGGAAGACAGCCTTCCTCTCCTGGCCATCACTTCAGCCAGAAGAGTCTCTTTGCTGCAAGCACTCATGGTTGTGGAACCCTTCATCATCTTCCATGCAGACAGGGTATCCGTCAGAAATTATCCATCATTCATGCCCAAGGTGGTGTCCAGTGTGGCTCTCAACCAATCCATTCATTTGCCCACCTTCTTTCCTAACCCCTAAAACAAGGGAGAAAGGATTATGCACTCTCTAGATGTGCACAGACAGCTCAGGTGCTGTCTGGACAGGACTAAATGCTTCAGAAAGTCTGATCAATTGCTGGTTAGCTTTGATTCAGGGGCAGAAGGCAAAGCCATCTCCAAGCAAACCATTTTCAAGTGGATAGCACACTGCATTCACTTCTGCTACAAACAGCATGGCAAGCCTCCATCCAGGGGGTCAGGACACACTCCACCAGACCAGCCTCCACCTCTATAGCTTTCCTCAGAGGGGTCCCCACCAGGGATATCCTGGAGGCAGCCACCTGGGCATCTGTTCACACTTTTACCAAGCATTACCACCTGCCTCTCTTCTCCAAATCCAGGGCAGGGTTTGCCTCTGCAGTCTTACAGGGCATCTTAGCCAGCCCCTAGCTTCCTTGACTACCTCCACCTATTTCCTCAGCTTTGGGAATCTCCCCTTATGTGATGACTGCAACAGTTTAAACACGAAGAACATAGTACAGTTGTGTTCACCTACCATAAATGTAGATGTTCGAGTGTCTTCACTGTTGTGGTCCTGGTTTCCCTCCCTTCATCCCTCTTTTTCTTTTTGTTACTTTTCTTCCTTGTTGTTCTCCTTTCCTTACAAGGGACATGTTGGTATTTATTTTCCACTGGTGGGGTTTTTCCACCAGAACCTGGCCTCCTACTTTGGGGGCTGCTGATAGGTTAGGGCAAGAAAAACTGATGTAATGGCATCGGCTGCCTTCATTTATACCACTAACGACCTGACGTCAGTCCTCAAGCGACAGCAACCGATGCAGAATTACTAAGTCTCTGGTATTCGGGTCGGCCGAGGGCTACCCTGATAGGGATAACCCAAATGTGTTGACTGCAACAGTGAAGACACTCTAACATCTATATTTATGGTAAGTGTACGCAACTGTACTTTCCTTATCCCTACCTGTTCTCTCTCCCACCTGTTGAGCTCCCATCTGAGAACTTAAAGGGAAAATCAGTGCAGGGTGTCCTCTCTCATCGGGTAAACCGTGCTCTTAACCCCTTACCCCTCACTAGCACAGCACACCACCAAAATCGGTCAGTATCTCAGTCCTCAGACCCTTTGTGCAGATAAGGCAGACTTACTTACTGGGCCAAATTACTCATACATCATTTGGGGGGGGGGGTTGTGCCAATTCTGCTTTCCTGGTATAGCCCCGCTTAGTTCGCCCTCACTGTGCTCAGGTTCACTCTCCTCCCTTACCCTGCTCCCATTTCCCACCTGCTCCCACTACTTCTAGATTTATTCATTCTGCAAGTCAGCTGAATCACACCCACCTGACATTCATAGCTATCCATCCATTACCTACTCTCTAAAGAATGTCCCAACCCCGAATAGCTAAACACCTCCCACACACTTCCTCATTTGCCCTGGCCCCTCCTGTTCCAGCACTTTCATCAACCTGCTCCCCTTCCATCCAAACTGTGCCCCCTTTACTACAATAACTTCCCTCCTCTACCCATTATTACTCCAATATGCCTCTTTTCCCCCACCCCATCAACATATTACTCTTCTGTTACTAGCCTACCTACTCGCATGTCTCACCATAGCCACCATCAGCACCACTTACCACCTCCTAATCACCCACTGCAACAACCTCAAATCCCCCACCCTTTCTCCACAGCAATATCAAACCCCCCCCCCAGTCTTACAAGCATACTCCCAACAGCCGACTACCAAACTCCCATCCATCTTACTCCCCCAAGTATTTTCTCACTCCATTCAAAAAACAACTGCATTTCCAGTACCACTTCCTATAATACAGTATCTCAGAACTATTACATGCGTAACTACCCAACCATTGCTAGGTGGTGATATTCACCCTACCCAGGCCCTGCAACCTCCACCAATAATACTTGGAATTCCTGTTTTCCATCCAAACAAAACCCCAACAACTTACTAATTCCAAACTTGAATATCTGCAGTATTATGAATAAAGTAGTAGAGCTTCATACCGACATCATAGTCATTAGTGAAACATGGCTTAAACAACTTATCAGGGACAATTACATAACCCTACCAGGTTATAATATTCTCCAGCTCTGACCGGGTACATAAGAGTCGGTGGGAACAGTCCTACTTCACAAAACTAATTTAAAAATTCAATTCATACATAAAGATACGCCAGACTTCAAAAATGTTGAAACGTTATTCGCAAAACTTTCCTTAAACCAACACAAATATCTTAACTTAATTGGCATCTATATATACCCCCAGGCAAGAACCTATACATCCTAAAATTTATACTCCACTGGGCCTCCGACTCCCTTCCTCAGGAAACCATCATATTAGGGGATGTTAACAGTGACTGGAACTGTATCCACTCTCCCACTCCCACCTGCCGCATCACTCTATATAACTTCACCCATCTGTTTCAGTCCTCCACACGTATAGACAAGGCCACTAAAAGAGAATCCAGATTAGACTGGATCCTCACAAACCAACCCAGTGCCCACCAATGTGGCACACTGGCCGATGCTGTGTGACCACAACCCTACCTTTATCCTTAGACATAAGCTTAAGTCCAACAACTCCCCCTCCCTCCTACATACCCGCTCCTGCAATAACTTCCCCAAAGGGGACTTTGACAGACTTAAAATATTGTAACTGGTCTCCAATCAAAACCCTTCCACTAGACAGAGCAGATGAATACTTCAACTCCACATTTCTAAACATCCTCAGCCACTTAGCCCCCATCAAAACAATTAGGGTGCACAGCAATCCCACCCCCTGGCTCCAAAAAAAAACAGAAGAACCTTACTCCAAAATAGGGACAAAGCTTGGAAAACCTGGCGCCATCATAAAACACCCACAACTAGGCAAGCCTTTTTGATAGTCGGAAAAAGGCTAAAAAGCAGGTAAAGCTGGACAAGCAAAATTACTACATCTCCCTACAAAAGAAACATAACACTAACCTTCAAAAATTCTGCGTGACAGTAAATAGTATCCTTCAGCCTGGCAAATCCACCCCCCCCCCCATACAACCAGTGCAGATTTAGACATAGCTTGCAGCTTTAACAACTATTTCACCCCCTCCATACTCAATCCCATAAATGATTCTACTCCCACCAACATCCCTCAACCCCCTAAGACCCAACAACACATAATCCCCTTCTCACTCAACCCAGTACAAACAACCACTATACAAAAATTCTTTAACTAAACTCAAACCTACCACCCTCGCCACAGACAGCCTCCCCACCGAATAAGTCCAGCTTGCATCGACAGTAATAGCGTACCCTATTTCATTACTGATTAACAGATCCATTACTAAAAACACCATGCCAACCTTGTGGAAAACCTCATTTATTATTCCCCTCCACAAAGGTGGCCCCTCAACTTAACTCTCTGTCGCCCAATAGCAATTCTTTCACCCCTCTCAAAGATTCTAGAGAGGTGCATTCATCACCAAATCCTCTCCCACCTTCTCTCCAATAGCCTCTTTTCAACCCAACATGGCTTCTGCCCTTCCCACAGCACTTCCACTGCCCTACTCAGATTCACCAACACTCTAAACTCCTACAGGAACTACAGGAACCAAGGTGGATTAGTCTCTGCTACCTTCCTTGAGTTATCCAAAGTATTTGACATTGCATCTCACAAGAAACATCTAACCTGCCTGTCTGACCTCAACTTTAACATCCCCAATCTACTCTGGTTCAAGAGCTACCTAGTCAACCACCACCAGTCTGTCAAATGGATCCACTCCCCATCTCCCCCACTCCCAGTCACCCTAGGCATACCCTAAGGTTCAATTCCCAGACCACTTCTTTTTAATGTCTTCACTAACCAACTCCACCTAGTTACCACAAAAGCCGATATAGTCCAATACGCTGATGAGACAGCCCTCATATGCTCCTCACCCAACATTCAACTTCTACAACAAAAAGTCCAGTTAGCCTTCACAGAAATTGAGAACTGGCTCAGTAACTCACAACTGATATTAAACCCCCAAAAAACCCAACTCGTGCTGTTCCATCCAACCAATTTCAATGACCTCTCCTTTTCCATATTCTCTGCCAACAAGACCCAAATCCCCCTCGTCTCAGAGGCAAACTCCTAGGAATTACCATTGACCAACAGCTGAAATTTAACAAACACATATCAACAACCATCTCTAAAAGTCCACAAAAACGTTAGGCTCCCACTACAGATGCAAAAGGTATCTAACCTCAGAATCTTGTATTGCCATAGCCAGAACTCACATTCTGTCTACACTTCTATGTTTCCCCCACACTAATAAATCTAAATAAAACCGACTTGAATAAACTTTCTATCTGCTATAACAAAATCGCTAGATTTGCCAACAGTATCACATCACATTCTTACCATTGCCATGCCCTACAATACCCTACATTGGCTAGAATTCCCCAACCTACTAAAGTATCACCAACTCAGCTTAGCCCACCAAATACTGCACTGTCTTGAAAAAACCCTGCTCTGATTGGCCATCTTAACTTTTACATTTCTAATAGACTACTACACTCCAGCAACAAAGCCTTAATTGAAACCATCTCATGCTAAAACAACTTTGGGGAATTTTTCTTTGCCCATGAAATTGCTAAGACTTGGAACTAACCTCCCTCCTGACCTTAAATTCTAAAATTTACATCCTCTTTTAAGTGCCTCCTGAAATCATATCTCTGCACCAACCATTTATGCAACTGCAACAAACCTCCGTAAAACCACATATAACTACAGGGATATGTATGAGCAGCATACGTGCATGCTCTGTCATGGTTGCTATGTAAACATTTATGTACTGTTCATGCTGTGTAACACCTGTCTGACTGCCTCTAAGTTGCTCAGTATAAATATTGTACAAAATGTTATCTGCTTATTCATTGCAGGAATGGACAGGGCTGTAAACTGATATTTTTGTTAAGTTACACACTGTATATTTTGTACCAAATGTTATATGTTCATCCAACACAGGAGCAGGCAATGCTCCTAACTGATATTTTTTCTATTGTAACATCCACCTGTAAACTTTCTGTCTATGCACTGTCATATTTTTCTCATCTCTATTGCTTTTTGTAACTTCATGTTCATGTAATTTGCATGTTATACCTTCTTTTTTATGGAGCAGCTTTTCTCCCCAGGAATCTGCTGAAGATGGACACTTGTCCAGTCGGACTATCCTGGTTAACAAATGGTAAATAAATAAAATAAAAATATACACACGTGTGTGTAGGTATATATGTACACACACACACACACACACACACACACACACACACACACACACACACACACACACAGAGTAGGACAAGACAGACTACTGCCTGGCATCACTGGCCCTCATTGATTTACTAGAAATTCAGAAATGTACCAAAATGCAGTACCAGTATTGATTTTTGAAGATGCAAGATATCACTGCTTCATAAATTAATGCCGATACTGCATTTGGTGTAATGACTGAAGTGCCAAAAGCAGATTGTGTGTGTAGTAACTAGCACGCTATAGATGATGTTTGTGTTTCACTGTTGCAGTCCTAACTGATAGGATTTCCTGCTGTGGAAGCCCTTGGCTGGCCTAACTGCCAGAGAATTTCTTTGTCCTGCAGGAGCCAGGGGACACCCTGACCGACCTCAAGATATCCAGGTGTAAAAGGAGTAAGCCAGCACCATATTTTTAGTTCTTTTTTGCCATCTGAACCTGAAACAGAATGCCAGTCAATGCATCAGTTGGTCTACACCAGAGAAAGAAAACATCTAAATCTAGGCACCCTGTTGGGAAACTTTTCTTATATTTCTTAATGTCAGAGAAAGTTAATAACGGTCTGTGCTGTAGCAAGCAGATACCACACCGGGACTTTCAGTCTTTTTGTGTAGCTTGCTTTAGCCTGGCAGGGCTGAGATTTTTAGCTAAACATCTTAGCAAGTCATTAGGATCTTTTCATGCCATGTTTGTTGGTTGGGCTGAGGTTGATAGCCTAGGTGTAAGAAGGAGAAGCATGTCAAGCTTAAGGTACCAGGTGAAACTTATTTGCCATGTGTTAGTCCACCTAGGCTTATTGTCAAAGAAGGCGGATGCTTTTGCAGCCCCCTCTGATGACTGAGGCTGTGACAAAGTTCTCTTTCTATACCCTTTTGCAGTCTGATATGCTGCCGGGTCCCCCTACTTCTACACAAGCTGAGCAACTTAGCTCATTGGTTGGGTCTGGAACTGCTTTTCATGTTCTGGCTTTTGATGACCCTTTTCCATCTGTTGAATGGGAGACCTAAGTCCCCCAGTCATCAGGAGAATGTCTCTATTCACTATCCTCAGAATGCATCTGCCAGTCCATGTCCCAGCCCTAGTGCTAATGTAGCCCATAGAGCCAAGCCAGAGGCCTCACATAAAAAGGCTGCATCCAGCTTCCCCAAATGAGGTGTACTGACTACCATTTCCAATCTCAGGCCTATCAACAGGACCCGGTTAGACTGGCTGAGGGTTTGATTACTGTAGTGAGATCCAGATGCTTTAGCATCCCTGGTTCTACCCCTGAATCTTCTGGTAAAAGGAAAAGGGAAGATTCCCCCCAGGAGTTTTCAGATTCCTTTGAGTTGGAGGATGACAACGAGGAATCCGTATTTGAGGAAGGTTTGTCTATTGCTTCCTATGGGGTTTCAGATTCTGATGAGAACCTAGCCTCAGCTCCTCCACCCCCTGATGAGGACATATCTTTTGGTGAGACCCTGCACACCCTCAGGGGATAAATCATATGAGAAGCTCACGATTGCCTGCAGTCAAAGAACAGGGTATGGGAATTCTTAAAACTTCCAGAGCACAAACCTCTTGCCATTCTACCAGTCTTGGAAGTAGTGAACATTGCCTTGTTGGACTCCTGCAGCCAGGCTTATTCCCTCCTGCTTCTCAGAGGCTAGACAGATTTTACAGTGGTCTGGATTCCCACAGGCACCTTTTTACGAACCTTGTAGCAGATCCTAAAGTGGTTACTCAGAGTTTTAAGGGAGCTAAAGGTAACACTTCAAAAATCCAGTGCCATCTGACAAAGAAAGTCGAGCTTTGGCCACGATCAGAAAGAAGGTTTACTCCTTTGCTACCCTGGTTATGACGGCACTAAATTTCCAATTTCATATGGTTTAAGTATTAGGAGACCCCCTTGGATTAGATGAAGCAAAAATTGGTGGGGATTGAAAATAAGGCGGTCTCTAAGGAACTGCTGGATTTATGCAACTCCTTTTCTCATGTTGCAAAGCACTCTGCCCTGTGGGTACAGTGCTCTGAAAGAATCCAACCCAACCGCGCAGCAGCTACAGGATCAAATATTAGAAGACGTGACTGGCTTTTAGTTGTTCCTTTGGACAGATTACCTTTTTGACCTAAGGCCTTGCATCCTAAAGCTAGATAGGAGACATAGAAGGGACAGTGATCAAAGGCAGCACCAGTGAACAAAGCAGTGGCAAATTGACTCCAGTAGGCCTGCAGGATCCTGTCAGCAGGGTGCGAGCAGGGAGCAGTCATGACTCACCCATGCTCTTCCTTTTTCCTCCTCCCTCAAGCCCCACATCAACCTCCCTAACCTCCTTCCATAGACGAGGAGGACAGCTGACCCTCTTCAAGAAAATGGGACGGTCATTACCAGGAATCAGTAAATATTAAAAATCATAAACAAAGGCTACAAACTTTGGATCAAACATTCTCCAACTCGCTCAGGCTTCCCAGACAAGGGAGTTCCTTACAGCATGGGGTTACATGGCGTCTTGTTTCCTCATAATCTTCCTTAGAAGATTTCACATAAGGAAGCTACAGTGGTACCTCAGAAATGTTGGGTGCCAGCACTCCCAGTCCCTCAACTTCAGGGTGAAGCTTCTCCCTGGTCTCAGGGAAGAGTTTGCCTGGTGGACCCGAGCCTGTTCCCACAATCCGGGCTTCCCCTTCCGGATAATTCCTCAGAGCCAAACATTGATCACAGTTGCTTCGGACTTTGCATGGAGGGTTCACTACAACAACTTATGGACTCAGGACAGATGGGACACGCAGTTCAGAAACAAACACATTAACTAAAAAGAAATGCTGGTAGTCCAAAAATGCCTGATATCCTTAAAAGACCAGTGGAAACTAGGTGTACTCCTAGTAAAGGCAGACAATACCATGATTATGTGGTACATAAAAAGCCAGGGAGGACTCAATCTTACACTTTGTCGCCTAGCCTGTATCTTTGGGAAATTGCAGACTCCCCAGGTCTGCACCTCATGGCCCCTACCAGGAGAAAGAAACGAACTGGCAGATCACCTAACGAGGAGTCTGTCAGGTCCTCTCAAGTTGCAACTGCATTGGGAAGCTTTCTCAGCATAGTCAGAGATAAACATTTCTGCCACAAAAGAAAACTCTCACTTGGAAAAGTTTTGTTCAAGGACCAAAACCATGTCAGCCTGAAGGACGAATGCCTTCTCCTTTCCTTGGACAGGTGTATTCCTTTACACTTTCCTTACTCCCCAGGGCATTGTTGAAGATAAGGGAGGAAGGGCCAAGGATCATTCTAATAGTCCCAGATTGGGACAAGACAGCACTGGTATCCCCTAATGCTCAGTCTCAATGAGTGGACCTTTTGACACAGAACCAGGGCACCATCATAAACCCCAACTTGTGCACACTGGAACTGACAGTTTGGATGATATTTTGACCCCTCTTGATGGGGGGCATCCCTTCACAAACAGGTCCTGGACATTCTGAAGGAAGCCAGACTACCTAGTACAAGAAAATCGTACTCTGCCAAATCGAGATTTACTATATCGTACAGACAAAAGGGACAGAATCCTCTTCATTCAGGTTTCTCTGATCCTGTCATACTTATCTGACCTTTTTGACAAATGACCTTCTTGTTCCTCTATTAAAATTCATGCTTAAACCATTTCAGCCCATTTCCCCTCTCAACCTCCTCTTTTCCCACCCACCCATGAAGCCATTCAGAGAGGGGTTATTCACATTACAGCACAGAGAAAACAACCCGTTCCTCCATGAGATCTTATTTTCATTTTGAAGAAGCTTACCTTCTTCAGACATCAAGTTCTTGATTTAGAAGACAGTTCTCTTCTTGCTAGAAGAGTATCAGAGCTTTAAGTCTTTGTGTATAGAAACTTTCATCACATTCCATTCTAGCAGTCTCTCTCTTAGGATCAATTCCTCCTTTATACCTGAAGTGGTTGCAGAGATCTCTTTGAACCAGATCATCCCCAAAATAAGAGGGAAAGAATCTTCCACTCATTGGATGTACATAGACAACTGCACTACTACCTGGACAAATAAAAAAAAGTCAGGAAACCTGACCAGGTTTTCATGGCACTTGCCTGTAACTCTGAAGGGAGACCAGTTTCTAAACATTCTATTTCCAAATGGATCTCCTACTACAGTTTGTTTTGCTACAACCACTATGGGAAAAAAGCCACCGAACTCTTTAGATTACACTCCAGAAGGGCTACCGCCGTGCCTGCTGCCTGTCTTAATGGGGTGGCCGCTTAGGACATTTTAGAGGCAGCTACTTGTTCCTCTGTAAATGTCTTCAACAAACACTACCACCTTCTGCAGGACTAGATTTGGGTTTGCCACTGCGATCTTGCAGGGCATCCTATCCTCCCCATAAGTTTCCCCATCCACCCTCTTTTCAGCTTTGGGAGGCATCCCATCAGTTAGGACTGCAACAGTGAAACCCAAAGAACATAGTACAGTTGTGTACACTTGACATAAAGGTAGATGTTTGAGAGTATTCACTATTGCAGTATTCATTCCCTCCTTCCCTTCTTGCCCCAAAGGTTGGGGTGGGCGTTTTCCTCTCTAGATCCAGGTTGCTCCCCCTCCTTTGTTTGGATTAGGAACAAGGTTACTTGTTGGAGTGTCCTCAGCTAAGGCTCTTCACTTTAGGGACAAGCTAGGGGCGCCTTGCTCTTGGGGGCAAAAAGGTACTGAAGTTATAGTGCTGGCTGACACTCTCTTTGTACCCAAACATGATGTCGGTCAGGATATTTGCTAGCTCCTGGAGGAGGAGGAAATTCTGTGGTAGTCAGGCCAACCAAGGGCTTCCATGGCAGGAAATCGTTAGGACTGCAACGGTGAATACATTCAAACATCTACATTTATGGTAAGTATACACAACTGTTCTTTTTATCAGTTTGCTACAGTTACAGAAGCACATGTGAAGAAAATGGCATAATGTTTCCTGCTCCTTCAGGGAGGCATCATTTGGGATTTTGGGGATCTACACTGGATGGCAGGTGATAAAAAGTATAACAATTTAATGTAATCTACCATTACTGATTGTAAACATTGGTGTTTAAGCAGAAATGTGATGTTATTAGGGTCACAGTTCTGTTCATCAACCAGCAGCAGGGGTGCTACTCCACACATCTATTTCAATAGCACACCTCAAGTACTTAATTTAAAGTAAGCATGCTGCTTCAAAGAAAAGATATTAAAGCATACTGCTGTAGATGTTCTTCGTGTTTCACTGTTGCAGTCATCACATTTGGGTTATCCTGTCAGGGGTAGCCCTCAGTCTGCCCGAATACCAGAGCCTTAGTATTTCTGCGTCGGTTGCTGTTGCTCCAGGACTGACGTCAGGTCGTCAATAGTATAAAATCAGGCAGCCGTCAACATTACATCAGTCTTTCTTGCTGAGGAGCCCGAAGCAGAAGCAGTTCGCATGAGTGCCTGTCGGCTGCTACCTGAGTTTTCGCTTCCAAGTTGAAGTCTTCTAAAGCTAAGTACCCCATTTGGGATCCTTTTTTCTTGCTCTAACCAATGTCAGAAAAAGTTAACAATTGTCTCACCTGTGGAAAGCAAATACCACACCGAGACTTTCCATTCTTACTGCGTCACCTGTTTAGGCCCAGACCACGATGTCCCTCGCTGTCACTTTTATGCTTTGTTCAACGCCAGAAATATATGTCGTTGGGCCCTTATTGTACCTAGATATTTTCGCTCTCAGTCCTCGAATTCCGATATGGCTTCGGTAAGCCATCCGACTACCGATCTTCAGAAAAAACGCAAGGATAAAGACAGAGACAGACCGCTCGGGTCCGAAACTGCCAACGATGCTTCCATTATGCTAGTCATCAGTTCTCCAGTCCTCAGTGAGGCGCTTTCGCAACCCCTGATGCCCACTTCTGTGGATTCGCAGGCTGCTACCGAGACCTTTTCACAGTCCGGTATGCCGCAAGTCTCTTCTACGACTAAGGATCCTGCGGATGTCTCTACCTTGGATGGGTCCGGAGCTGCTGAGCAGGCACCGGCTTCTGAGGAAGTTCTTCACACTACCGATACTCGACACAAACTGACGAGTTCTTTCGCATCCTTAGTTTTTTCTAAAGCTACCGAGTTTCTAAGGCCCATGGTACGAACTACGCCCAAAAAAACGAAGAGCCAAGCTCAGGCACCTGCTTCCATGCCTCAATCTCAAATGCTTAAAATGGCAGAAGACCTTATTAAGCTTATTAGGGGAAGCCAGGCTACCCCTTCCAAAAGAAAGAGACTTGTCCCCAGTAGTTTTATCTAAACAGGAGTCCGATGACTCTGATTCTTCTGAATATGAAGACATGCAACCCCCTCTCTGCCTATGAGGATTCTGATGCAGAGGAATCCATTCCTTCTGCCTCTCGAGCCGAGGATTTTTCATTTGGTGAAACCCTACATACTTTAAGGGAGCATTTCCAATGGGAATGTCAGGACTATCCTCAGTCAAAAAAGAGACTCAGGGAATTATTTGATTTACCACAGCACAGACCTTTAGCCATTCCTCCTGTCCTGGATGGTTGTGGATGATGTTTTTCTGGAATCCAGTTTGACTCCTGACACCCTTCCTCCTGCTCCCAGGAAACCTGACAGGTACTACAGAGTTCCTGACTCTCACAAATTCCTTTTCAAAAATTCTACTGCTGACCCAGAGGTCATCTCCCAAGGACCTAAAGGAATTAAAGCAACCTCAGCTAAGAATCCCACCCTCTCATACAGATATTTCCGAGCTTTAGACAAATGGGGTAAAAAAGTATACACCTCTGTAACTCTTCCTATTAGAGCAGTAAATTGTCACTTCCACATGCTGAAATATCAGCAGCATACCATGGAACTCCTCAAACAAAAAATATCTTCCTTTCCTGCTTGTACAGAAAATAAAGAATTACAAGAGCTTATGCATTCTGCAAGCCAAGTAACTAAGCACACCTTGCAATGTGGCTTTGACGCCCTAGAAGCCTCTTACAGAGCAGCAGTCATTGGTTCTGTCCTTAGAAGGCATGCTTAGCTTCAGGAACAGACCTTACCAGACCATGTCAAATCAAAGTTATTGGACACACTATTGAACAAAGACAGTTTGTTTGGCACCAAGGCAGAAGAGGTCTTAAAAAAGGTGGAAGAAAAAGCTAAATCTATGCAGACAGACTTTTTACAGGCCCAGCATCAGTAGGCATTGCCCCTCCAAGGATCCAAGGACTGGTCCTTTCCGGCCCCCTCCAGGCCAGCTCAGCCCAGACACAGGGGAAGCAGACTCCTCCCCCCAGACAGCAGTCCCAGGGAATGCAGAGAGCTAAGCCAAGGTTTCTATTCCAGACTTTTCCTGGTACCCAGAAAAGAGGGCACCTGGCACCCAATCCTCTATTTATCCATTCTAAACCCCTTTCTGGTGATACCAAAATTCAGAATGCTCACTCTCCAGCAGCTTCTTCCTATGCTTTCCAAGCATGCTTGGTTAGCCACCGTAGACCTAAAAGAGGTTTACCTACACATCCCAATCAGGTAATCTTGCAGGAAATATCTACGTTTCAGGGCAGGATCTATAAATTTTCAGTTCTCTGCACCTCCCTTTGGCTTACCCACTGCTCCCAAAGTTTTTACAAAATGCCTGGCTCCAGCCATTGCTTTTTGCAGACAAAGGAATATTTAAATTTACCCCTACTTAGACGATTGCCTGATTCAGGCAGGCAGTCAGGAAAAGCTGTTACAGCACCTGACCTTTGTAAAGGACCTACTGACCTACCTGAGGTATACTATCAACGAAAAAAAAAATCAAAACTAGTCCCCACACAAAAAATTGTATTCCTGGGAGCAAGCCTGGACACAGCATCCCAGATGGCATTCCGTACTCCAGAAAAACAAGCCTACCTGACAGGCTACTTCTCTCAACTAGCCACCAGAACCCAGTTATCCACAAGGAAAATCCTGCAAGCTCTTAGGTTCATGGCCTCCTACATTCTACTCATTCCATATGCCAGACTGAAACTACAATGGTACCTAAAAAGCCTTTGGTGCCAACACTCTCAAGACCTGGAAACTATCATACCAGTGCTACCCTGTCTAAGGAAAGATTTTCTTTGGTGGGCAGCAGCATGCAACCACAACAAGGGACTTCCTTTCACACAATCCCACGCCACCCAGACCCTCACCACAGACACAACAGACTATGCCTGGGGTGCGTACCTGAACGGCAGGTGCATTGAGGGCCACTGGAGCCCAAATCAAATACATCTGCACATCAGCCAAAAAGAGATGTTAGCTGTTCAGCACGCCCTGACAGCTTTCAGACACCTACTTTCCCCAGAACCTCTACTGATCAAAACAGACACCACCACAGTGATGTGGTATATCAACAAGCAGGGAGGGACTCGCTCTTATCCTTTCTGCAGGCTCGCCATGACCCTTTGGCACACTGCCTCAGCCATGCAAATACACCTGCTAGCACAATTCCTGCCAGGCTTCCTAATCTCTCTGGCAGACAACTTAAGCAGAAACCTGCTAGACCCACACAAGTGGCAGCTAGACCACAGAACCTTCACCCTTATAACCCAGAAATGGGGCACCCCGAAGTTGGACCTCTTTGCCTCCCACTCCAATCATTAGCTCAGCAAATTCTGCACCAGGGAACCTCACAGCAAGGCCTAGAAAGTTGATGCTCTATCCTTCCAATGGGTAAACCTCTCGGTCTATGCATTTCCCCCTCTACCACTCATTTCAAGGGTACTGCTCAAAATAAGGGTTGAAAAACCAAGGGCAGTCCTGATTGCCCCTGACTGGCCATGCCAGCACTGGTACCCACTGCTGCGCAGCCTGTCACCCCTGCCACCATGGCACCCACTTCAGATGCCAACACTCCTAACCCAGAAGAATGGAGAATTATGCAAACCCCAGTTGCAGACCTTCAACCTAGCAGCCTGGCTTATTCCCTGACCTCTCCTCAAGCTGCCAGCCTAAGCAAACAAGTCCTCAATGTTATATGTGAGGCCAGATGCCCCAGCACTAGAAAATCCTATGCTGACAAGTGGAAAAGGTTTTGCGTCTGGATCCAGGCTAAGGGAGCCGAAACAGCACAACCCTCCATACCTTTCATCATGGATTAGCTAGCAGACCTACTACACAGGGGTCTATCCTTCTCTTCTATTAAAATTCATGCCTCTGCCATCTCTGCTCATTACAGCACAAAGCCACCTCTCTTCTCACACCCTCTCAAACAGTTCCTAAGAGGGGCTAACAAATTAAGGCCACCCAGAAGAGCTCCTACCCCAGCTTGGGACCTTAACTTTGTGTTGGAAAAGCTCACCCTACCCCCCTTTGAACATGCAGCTTCAGTAGAGTTAAAATTCCTTTCTTGGAAAACAGCCTTGCTTCTGGCCATCACTTCAGTTAGAAGAGTTTCAGAGCTACAAGCAATCATAGCTGTAGAGCCCTTCATCATTTTCCATGCTGACAGGGTCTCTCATCCTTCATGCCTAAAGTGGTGTCCAGTGTGGCTCTCAACCAATACATTCATTTGCCCACCTTTTTCCCTAACCCACAAGGGGGAAAGGATTCTGCACTCTCTAGATGTGCACAGACAGCTCAGATTCTATCTGGATAGGACTAAATCTTTTAGAAAAACTGACCAATTGCTAGTCAGCTTCACAGCAGGGGCAGAGGGCAAGGCCATATCCAAACAAACAATCTCCAAATGGATAGCACACTGCATCCATTTCTGCTACAAACAGTATGGGAAATGCCCCCCAAAGGGGGTCAGGACACATTCCACCAGGCAGCCTCCACCTCTGCAGTTTTTCTCAGAGGGGTCCCCACCAGGGACATCCTGGAGGCTGCAATATGGACTTCTGTTCATACCTTCACCAAGCATTACCACCTGCCTATCTTCTCCAAATCCGGGGCAGACTTTGCCACCGCTGTCTTGCAGGGCATCCTAGCCAGCCCCCCAGTCGTCTTGACTGCCTTCACCTTTTTCTTCAGCTTTAGGAATCAACCCAAGTGTGATGACTGCAGCAGTGAAACACGAAGAACATAATACAGTTGTGTACACTTACCATAAATGCAGATGTTCGAGTGTATTCACTGTTGCAGTCCTGGTTTCCCACCCTCCATCCCCCTTGTGTCTCTCTCTCTCTCCTTAAAATAAATTTTTGGTATTTACTCTCTACTGGTGGTGTTCTTCCACCATTACCTAGCTCCTTATTGGGGACTCCTGACAGTTGGGGCAAGACAAACTGATGTAATGGCATCGGCTGCCTGATTTTATACCACTGACGACCTGACGTCAGTCTTGGAATGACAGCAACTGATGCAGAGATACTAAGCCTCTGGTATTCAGGCCGACTGAGGGCTACCCCTGGCAGGATAACCCAAGTATGATGACTGCAACAGTGAATACCCCCGAACATCTACATTTATAGTAAGTGTACACAACTGTACTTTCTGCTTTACGAAACAAAAAAAGTCATTTGTTCAGATGACAGATAGAAACATAAAGTCTCTGTTAGCAGTAACATCCAAAGGTATGTGTCCTGTAAACTGATCACAAAGTAAACTGCAAGTCATTTCTGTCTGTAATGCAGTCATGTGCAATTCTGGGTTAAATTATTGATCTGAAGTAGTTACTTCATTTGCTCAGAAACCTGTGGGTATCTGATCCGGCCTCGGATCCGAGCCGGCAGCTTTACTTGCTAAAAGATCTGAGCTCCTAGCTCCTCCCCTTACCCATAATCCATTGCTACATACTCCCTTTCCCCAGATCTCGTTTGCCGCAGCTGAGAGAAGCTTCAAGTGAAGAGCTCCTAGGCGTGGGTGAGAACTTTCTGGTTTAAAAAGACCGTAAAAAGTTAGATTTGAATACTTTTCGTTTGTGTGTGTGTGTGTATTAGCGCCTTAGTCGTTGTGTAGTATTATTAGTTTTATAGTCTTGTGGTAACTTTTTGTCTAAAATTTTATTTCCCTTCCATTAGTGTGTGAGTGTGTTGTTTATTATGGCTGAAGGGTCTAAAGCCATATTCTCTAAGTGCACTGAGTGTGGCCATAAGCTTTCCCCAGCTGATGGCCACACTCGGTGCGTTCTTTGTCTGGGGGTGGCCCATTTGTCCACCAGCTGCCAAATTTGTGCAGCTTTTAACCCTCGGGTCACCAGGGATAGAGGAACAAGTTAATCCTGGCGGGATTATTACCGCAGGATTCTTCTTCATCCTCTCCCTCTAAGGCACAGGCCATGACTGCGGCCCCTGGGCCTTTGGAACCCCCTTCCCTGTCTGGGACTCAACCTCCCTCAGATTCTCAGGGTCAGGGGGACTCTTCTTCCTCTAAGGAGAAGAGGCATAAAGACAAGCATAAGAGTCACAAGAGGCGGGCTGAGACTCATCCCTCAGCACCGCCATCTAAAGCTACGAGTCCCTACACGAGGGCCTCCGGATCCTCTCCCTCTCGGCTCCGTTCGCCTAGTTTCTCACCGGAACAGGAGGAGGAGTACTGGTCTCCCTCGAGGTCTTCGAGGCGGCCCTCCCAGATCCCCCCCCCATGCATTTGGATCTATCCTCCATCATTCGGCCATTGGGACAGCCTGCAACAACACTCCAGTTAGTTCCCTTAGAGGAATAGGACCCCGTGGGCAAGCCCTCCTCGGATAGCCCCACCGAGGAGGTTCCTCGCAAACTGAAGTGCAAAAGGAAACACCTGAACTCCCCTGAGTCCCTCACGGAAGACACAGATGTCCTTCAAGAATGCAACTGCAGTCATAACATATGGGTTGTCCTGCCTCAGGCAGCCCTCGGTCGGCCGGATTCCAAAGTCTGGGTCCGGCGTCGGCTGGTGTCGCCTCCTCTCCGACGTCAGAACAGCTGGAGTATAAAGGCATCGGCCGACGCCATCTTCTTCAGTCTTTCTTGCCGCGCGGTGCCCGAAGCAGAAGCAGTTCGCAATTGCCGGTCGGTCAGCTCCGCGAGTGCTTAGGTCCCTTCGGAAGCGGTACTTCAACCGCTCCAGGCCGACGACACAGCGTTAACTCGTCCTTCGGTCTCGGAGTCTACACCGGTGCTGGTTGTTGACTTTCCTCCAGAAACCGAAGTTCTGGATCTACCCGACACCATTCCTGTAGACAAGGTTACTCCTGCATGTAGGGCAGCTAGGCCTCCTGTATCCATGTCCATCAAGGCCTTTGCACGTGCTAAGGCTGCCAGCCAGGCCAAGGCCCATCCTAAACCCACTGCCCAGGCCCCTTCTTCTGATAAACAGATCATGTCACTTGCAGCAGATCTTATTTCTCTTATCAGGGGGTCTCAGCCTCATCCAGACAGAGGTTCTCAGCTGCCTGCAGAGAAAAGGCCCAGAACTGAGCAGGCCGACAACCTCTCTTCAGATGAAGCCTCTGGGGATTCTGAGCATTCAGATACCCAAGAAGAATCCTTCCAGGCCTATGAGGACTCCGATGCTGAGGAATCAATTCCCTCTGCCTCTCCTCCAGAGGATTTTTCGTTCGGTGAAGTCCTACACTCTATGAGGGAGCATTTTAAATGGCAGGGTCAGGAATTCTCTGATTCCAGGAAAAGGCTACGCACCTTCCTCAAGCTACCCCAGCACAGACCTTTAGCTATCCCTCCAGTTATGGATGTCCTGGATGATGTTTTCTCCGACTCCAGTGCTAACCCTGATTCTCTCCCTCCTGCTCCTGTCAAGCCAGACAGATATTATAGGGTCCCTGACACCCACAAACATCTCTTTAAGGCCCATTCTGTGGATCTAGAAACTATTTCACAGGGCCCCAAGGGAGTGGCTGCTTCCACAGCCAAGAATCCACTGCCAGCAGATAGGGAAGCTAGGTCCCTGGAGAGATGGGGTAAAAAAGTTTATACCTCTACCACCCTGGCCATGAGGTCACTTAACTGCCTTTTTCATATGTTTCAGTACCAGAATTTTTTACTGGATGATTTACAGAAAAAGCTAGCCTCTCCTGAGCCTATTGATAGAAAGGCATTGCAGGATCTAGTACATAACACTCAGCAGGTTAGCAATCATTTTCTTCAGTGTGGTTATGATGCATTGGAGGCTTCCTGTAGGGCAGCTATGACTGGTGCTGTTATACGTAGACATGCTTGGTTAAAAGAACAGCCACTGCCAGTCCACGTTAAAGTAAAGTTACTTGATGCACCTCTGGAAAAACAGAAGCTTTTTGGTGCTAATGCACAAGATGTGTTGAAGTCCATTGAGGAAAAAGCTAAATCAGTACAGACAGTCAAAGATTTCCTCCAGGTTCAGCCACCCAGATTCAGCAGGAATTGGCCTTCAAAGAATTGGTCCTTTCCAGACTCTGACAAATTTCAAAGGGGAAAAAACAGGCGTGCCCGAGGTAGAGGGCAATACCGAGGCTCCTACAGGGGCCGCCAATGGCAACCACCAAATCAAAGAAGTGGCGCAGGCAGTCCAGCTGCACCACAAGGACAACCACAATGACTTGACTTTCATACCGTCTACAAAGGCTCAAAGAGAAGCACCTTTGGGCGGAAAATTAGCCTTATTCTCAAAAAACTGGCATATCTTAACCAAGGACAACTGGATTCTGGATTTAATAGACAAGGGTTACAGATTCCACTTCCATACTTTACCAATAAGACAAGGCATGCCAAACCTGCCACCTTATCAAAGGGCAGAGGCACTCATTCAAGTTTCAAAGCTGTTAAATATAAAAGCAATAGAAAAGGTCCCTCCACAGGAACAAGGCCAGGGATTTTATTCAAGACTGTTCCTTGTTCCAAGAAAGGAAAACAAATGGAGACCTATACTGGACTTGTCTACTCTAAATACTTATCTCATTGTGCCAAAGTTCAAAATGCAGACGTTGCAGCAACTCCTTCCCATGCTGGGCAAGGGGTCTTGGCTGGTCACTCTGGACCTCAAGGAGGCATACCTGCATGTCCCAATCAGACAAAGCTGCAGAAGATACCTCAGATTTCTTGCAGGGACAGAGCATTATCAATTCTCAGCATTGCCGTTTGGCTTATCTACTGCGCCCAGAGTGTTCACGAAATGCCTGGCATCAGTAGTGGCACACTGCAGACTCCAGGGGATTCAAATATACCCCTACCTGGATGACTGCCTCATGCAAGCAGACAACAAGCAAACCTTGATAGCAAACTTAGACTATGTCATTCAATTACTACAGGCCTTGGGATACACAGTCAACATTCAGAAATCAAGACTTCTGCCATCCCAACAGATAATTTTCCTAGGAGCCAAACTGGACACAAAAACACAGATGGCTTATCTCACAGAGGAAAAACAGCAGTTACCGGAGTACTTCAAAGGCCTAGCAAAGCTCTCCCAGCTGACTGCAAGGAAAATCCTGCAGGCCCTGGGGTTCATGGCATCTTGCATTCTTCTGATACCTTTGGCAAGACTTCATATGAGAAAGCTGCAATGGTACTTAAAAAGCTTATGGTCCCAACACAGCCAAAGCCTAGAGGACGTAATCCCACTCATTCCATGTCTGCAAAGAGAATTTTTGTGGTGGGCTCAAGCAAGTCAGTTAAACAAAGGCATGTCTTTCAACAAACCTCAAGCAGGTCAAATGATTACAACAGACGCCTCAGACCATGGATGGGGGCGCACATGGAGGGCAGATGCATTCAAGGTCAATGGACACCAAGGGAAAGGCATCTGCACATAAACCAAAAAGAGATGTTGACAGTGATGCATGCAATCGAGGCTTTCGAAAAATCACTTCAACAAGGACATTTGCTAATAAGGACAGACAACACCACTGTTATGTGGTATATAAACAAGCAGGGAGGCACTCATTCTTATCCCCTCTGCAGACTAACAATGATTCTCTGGGAAAAATCCCTAAGTCTGAAGATACATTTGCAATCCCAGTTTGTGCCAGGCAAGGACAATGTACTGGCGGACAAGCTGAGCAGAAATTTCTTGGATCCACACGAATGGATGCTGCATCCTCACATTTTCTCACAAATCACAAGGACATGGGGAAGACCGGACATAGATCTCTTTGCTTCTCACATGAATCATCACCTGGAAAAGTTCTGTACAAGGACCCACCATCCTCTAGCCTGGAAAACGGATGCTCTCTCCTTCAGCTGGAAGTCCCTAACAATTTATGCATTCCCTCCTCTACCACTGCTGACCAAGGTGATACTCAAGATCAAAGCAGAACAACCAACAGGCATTTTGATAGCTCCAGACTGGCCAAGGCAGCACTGGTACCCATTGCTGTTGAGCAGAACTCGGACCAAACCTTGGCCTCTGCCCTATGGCCTCTGCTTCTAACACAACACAATTACAGGACGGTTCATCAAAACCTGAAAACATTGCATCCAACAGCCTGGAGGTTACCGTAACCCCTTCCAATATCTCTCTTTCCAAAAAAGTTCAAGAGATCTTACTGGAAGCACGCAGACCTTCCACCGGAAAAACCTATTCAGCCAAGTGGAAGAGATTCATCATCTGAAATGCTAACAGGGGTCAGGATACAACAGTATTGAGTATACCTCAGATATTGGAATACTTGGCAGAAATGTTTCATACTGGTCTCTCATATTCTTCCATAAAGATTCATGTCTCAGCAATCTCAGCAAAATACAATTGTGATCCACCTGTGTTTTCACATCCTTTGCTAAGACAGTTCCTAAGGGGGATAAAGAATATCAAACCTCCCAGGAAACCGCCAGTACCTGCATGGGACCTCAACTTCGTCTTGGAAAAATTAACTCTTCCTCCCTTTGAACCAGCAGCAACTTCAGAAATGCAATTTCTCTCATAGAAAACATTTTTCCTGTTGGCAATCACATCAGCAAGAAGAGTCTCGGAGATACAGGCACTCATGGCAGTACCTCCTTTTCTCATTTTTCATCAGGACAGAGTCTCTCTAAGAACCAATCCTTCATTCATGCCAAAAGTAATTTCCAGGGTGTCTCTAAATCAAGCCATTCACCTGCCTACTTTCTTCCCCAATCCTCAAAACAGGGGGGAAGCACTGCTGCATACTTTGGACATACACAGGCAACTACGCTACTACTTGGACAGAACTAAGGCCACCAGAAAGTCTGACCAACTGCTTGTAGCGTATGCTGCTGGAGTACAAGGAAAAGCAATCTCCAAGCAAACAGTTTCCAATTGGATTGGACACTGCATCAGATTCTGCTATTCCTTTCATGGAAAAGGTGTGCCAGCCAATATTAGGCCACACTCCACCAGAGCTATAGGCACATCCACAGCTTTCCTAAGAGGAGTGGCTACAAAGGACATTCTAGAGGCTGCTACATGGAGCTCCATGCATACATTTACCAAGCACTACAACCTGCCTTTATACTCCAAATCCCGAGCAGGCTTTGCTTCGGCAGTCCTGCAGGGCAGTTTAGCTACACCATCACTTTTAGTTCCAACCACCCCCAGCTTGGCTATGGTATTCAACCCATATGTTATGACTGCAGTTGCATTCTTGAAGGACATAGTACAGTTTTGTACCTACCATAAATGTAGATGTCCGATAGATATGCAACTGCAGTCGGATTCTCCCACCCTCCTACCCCTCTGCAACCTTCTTTATGGGTCCACTACCCCTATTCCTATTAGCTGGGGGTATCTCTATGGTGTATCTGTTTATTACTGTTGTGCGTGTCTGGAATTCTTTATCCATTCACCAAATTTAGCCTTCCTAGGAGGGCACCTGGCATCTGGGGCAAGAAACACTGAAGAAGATGGCGTCGGCCGATGCCTTTATACTCCAGCCGTTCTGACGTCGGAGAGGAGGCGACACCAGCTGACGCCGGACCCAGACTATGGAATCCGGCCGACCGAGGGCTGCCTGAGGCAGGACAACCCATATGTTATGACTGCAGTTGCATATCTATCAGACATCTACATTTATGCTAGGTACAAAACTGTACTATTTGGATGACGGGGAAGGTTCCCCAAGATCACCCCCTGAGGATGTCTCCTTTGGAGATGTCATGGAAATGTTGTGAATTAGAGGAGGGTGGTCTGCCCAAAAACCTTCCTCAGACGAGTCTGTGTTTCTGGAGGCATTTGATGCAGGCCTGTCTACCTCCTGGGTGCCCCCCCTGGCTGACCCCTGGTAGACTTAATTACTACCAGGGCGTGGAAGGAACCGGACACCGTGTAGCCAATTCCAAGAAGGCCAGATAAAATTCTTAGCCCTCCTTCGGATAGGCAGGTTTGGTCTAAGGGTTTACCAGTAGATGCCATGTTGGTGGTGGCCGCCACGAAGAAGGAACTAGCTCAGGAGAGTTCCTCGGTCCGTTCTCCAGATAAGGAATCTCGGACGTTGGACCATATTGGAAAGCGGATGTTTGCTTCAGCCACCTTCTCTATAAGGGCGCTGAACTACATGGCGCACGTCATCAGACTCCAGAGAGACTTAAAGGAATACGCTGGGGCTCCCCCGGAGTCCATGACGGCCAAGGATAAGAGGACTTTCTCGACTCGCATGGCCACTCTGAAATCCATTTCTAATACCTCTATGCGGCTACTCCCCTATGCCACGGAGGGAGTGGCTAGAGCTAGCGGAGCAGAGGTCGCCTTACAGTGTCACGCCTGGCTCCGCCTTTGCGATTTTGCGGAACCCTTCAAGGTGTCCTTTGCGAACGCACCCTTTGACGGCTCTCTGCTCTTTGGCAAGACCATCCACGAGACGCTGGTCCAAAGCGAAAAGGATGGGAAGACGCTGTTTGCCGTCGGAGTCCACTTCTCTATTCCCCAACGATCCTTCTCTAGGAATCAGAGGGGACAAAAGAAGATGTGGTTCGGGAAATCTCAGCAGTCCGGTCCAGCTTCGGACCCCTCGTCCTTCAGAGGCAGAGGAGGACAAGGTAGATGCTGGCTCAGAGGCAGAGGGGGGCGTGTAATTTCGGGTCTAGAGAACCGTTCTCGGACAGGCCTGCGCAACAGCCCTGAGGGCTTACCCGGCTGTCCCTCTCTGGAGGCAGTCGGGGGGCGTCTGTCAGAGCACCTCCAAAATTGGGAGTCCATTACGACGGATTGGTAGGTGCTCCGAATCATATCCAGAGGTTACGCCATTCCCTTTCTAAGTCTTCCCCCTCTTATGAAGTGCCTCCCCGATGTCCCACCCGATCAAAGGGAGGCAGCAGCTTCGGAGGTTTCGAAGCTGCTAGAAAAAAGAGCCATCCAGCGCGTCCCTCCAGACCAGTTCGGATTGGGCAATTACTCCAGGTTCTTTTTAGTGCCAAAAAAGACGGGGGACTTAAGACCAATTCTAGACCTTTCTTCCTTGAACCTGTTCATTCCCAAAGAAAAATTCTGGATGGTCACACTGCAATCAATTCTCTTCCTTCTTTGGGAGAAAGACTGGATGTGCTCCATAGACCTCAAGGATGCGTACTACCATATTCTTATGGACAGACGATCCAGGAGGTTTCTCCGCTTTCGGCTGGGAACCAGTCATTATCAGTTCAGGGTTCTTCCATTCGGCCTCACCACAGCCCCCAGGGTGTTCACCAAGGTAATGGCAGTTGTTGCAGCCCACTTGAGACTCCAGGGCATTCAGGTCTTTCCGTACCTGGACGACTGGCTCTTCAACGCCTCCATCAGGCATCAGCTTTGTTCTGCCAGAGACTATGCTCTCACTCTTGCCCAGCATCTGGGCATTTCAATAAACCTCCAGAAATCCTTCCTTTGTCCTGTACAGGTTCTAGAATTCATAGGGGCCAAAATAGATACTCGCCTCTCTCAGGCCCTTTTAACATCAGACAGATTGAGCAGTTTGTCACGTCATGTTATGGCACTTCTTCAGTCCCCAGCCCCATCAGCAGAATTAGTCCTGAGAGCGCTGGGCTCTATGGCGGCAGCAATCAGTCTTTCCCTGCATGCACGTCTGCGAATGAGGATTCTTCAGTGGACCCTTCAAGTCCAATGGTCTTTGTTGCTACACCCCCTAGACACCCCTATTCCCCTGAGCAAGGTTTGCAGGGACTCCCTCCTCTGGTGGCTTCGCTCACGGGAGCTGCCGGAGGGGAGACCCTTTGTGATGCCTCAACCCAAAGCCACGTTGACCACGGATGCTTCTCGCCTCGGGTGGGGGGGCATGCTCTGGGCAGAACCGTCCAAGGCACGTGGACTCACTTGGAGACCGATCTGCATATCAGTGTCCTAGAGATGAGGGTGGTGCTTCTAGCGTTGCAAGCTCTTCACGACCTTCTTCCCTTGGGGACTATTGCAATACAGACAGACAACATGGCGGTAGTCTGGTACATAAACAAACGGGGGGGACCAGATCTTATCCCCTTTGTCGGGAGGCCATGAGAGTTTGGGAATGGGCGATATCCACCAACTGTTTTCTGATAGCAGTGCACATTCCAGGACGGTCCAACGTCCTTGCGGACAAGCTGAGTCGCTTGATCCCTCACGCCTTATGAGTGGTCTCTGAACCCGTCCGTAGCGAAACAGATTTTCCTCAAATGGGGTCGACCTTGCTGCAATCTTTTTGCTTCTCCATCAAACACAAAGTGCAACAAGTTTTTCGCTCTTAATTCCCCCAGCAGGGGAGAGCCCCAGAGACGCTCTGGTTCACGCTTGACCACCCGGTCTCCTCTATGCTTACCCTCCTCTTCCTCTCATGATGAAATTCCTACACAAAGCCCGAAGGTTGGGGAGCAAAGTTTTCCTCATAGCCCCATTCTGGCCTCGCCAGATCTGGTTCCCTTATCTGCGGTCTCAGTGTAGTTCCTCCTTGGATCTTGGATCCCATCCCGGATCTGATTTCACATCCTGCGGGATTGCAACCTCCAAACCTGGAGGGACCTCAAGCTCGCAGCTTGGTTGATCCAGTTCCACTGATGGCAAGGACTCCCGGTATCTCCTCACCAGTGAAAGACATTCTAGTAGCAGCGCACAAACCTACTACCAGAAAAATTTACAGTAGTAAGTGGAAGCGTTTTTCTATCTGAGCTAGAGACAAGGGTTTGGATCCCTTTACCGTCCCTATCCCAACTGTTCTTGAATTCTTGTCACATATTTTTCATCAAGGAGCCAGTGCATCTACAGTTAAAGTACAGTTGGCAGCCATCTCTCATTTTCACATAGGAAATGGGCTGGGATCGTTGGCTTCAGCTAAAATATGCAAAACGTTTTTGAAAGGAATTTTTCTGCTGAAGCCACCAGTTAAGATGGCGATTCCACCATGGGACCTGACATTGGTTCTGCAGGCGTTAACGAGTCTGCCCTTCGAACCGGCCACCTTGGTTCAATTAAAATTTTTATCCTGGAAAACAGCCTTTCTAATCGCTATTACATCAGCCAGGAGGGTCTCAGAAATTCAAGCGCTTTGCATGAGACCCCGTTATCTAATTTTTCATAAGGATAGAGTGTCTCTCAGGACTAACCCTTCCTTTCTGCCCAAAGTGGCCTCTGAATCAAATATTAACCAATTGATTAATTTACCAGTATTTTTTCCCAACTTCCAGAACAAAGGGGAATATAAATTACACAAATTGGACGTACATAGACAACTGTGCTTTTACTTGCACAGGACGAAGGCTACTCGTAGGTCTGATCAATTGTTTGTGTCCTTTGCCAAACCATCTTTAGGAAAGGCTATTACTAAAGTTACTTTAGCAAACGGGATTTTGCAATGCATCATCCATGCTTACTTAGCCTCAGGGAAACCTTCTCCTTCTTGAGTCCATGCCCATTCAACTCGTTCCATAGCTACTTCTGCAGCGTTTTGGTCCAGAGTTCCTCTGGATGATATATGTTCAGCAACTACTTGGTCCTTTTCTCATACATTCATTTCTCATTATAAATTGGATATGATATCCAGGAGTAGGGCTTCCTTTGGCTCCGCGGTGCTCCGGAATCTCCTTCCTTGAAGACCTCCCAGGGTTTTTATTAGGTAGCTGGGGACTCTGTCCCACAGGTTGCAGAGCAAATGAAGTAACTACTTCAGATAAAGAAGTTATGTACTCACCATAACGTTCCATCTGAATAGGTACTTCATTTGTCTGCAACCGCCCCCCCCCCCCATGCCCCCTATCCAGTATCGTGCTTCCTCACTATGAATGACCTTGCTTCATGTAGTTAGGCAGTAGGTTATGGTACTCTGTCGAGAGTCTTGGTTGCTAGTTTAGGCAAACTCGATCTGGGGAAAGGGAGTATGTAGCAAGGGATCATGGGAAAGGGGAGGAGCTAGGAACTCAGATCTTTTAGCTTGTAAAGCTGCCGGCTCAGATCCGAGGTCGGATCCGATACCCACAGGTTGCAGACAAATGAAGTACCTACTCAGATGGAACGTTATGGTGAATACATAACTTCTTTTTCACATTACAGAAAATTATACACGGATCTGCAATTACAGATGAGTGAAGAAAATGTAATTAAATGTTACACAGCACACAGGTACAGACTTGCAGTGCAGCTCCCCTATAAGGACAACTATACAACAAAGTGAAATGTGAAGAACCTTGTAATTTATTTATATTTTGAGAGGGTGGGTACATAACTGAAAATCTGAGGCCTAGTGGGAAATCAAAAGCATACCAAAATAAAGTAATGTAAATATAAATGAGGAATGGCAACATCAGCTGCATTTAATTACTTTGGAGAGTCCATCCAATAATCAGCCATACTTAACTGAGAGCTAGACACATGCGCTTAGTCATTAAAAGCAACTCTTGCTTCCATTTATTTCTTCTTTTATTTTTTTGCTGAAAATTAAAATACCAGTAAACCATACAAAGCCGTGTTAAATAACTGTGCTTCCAAACAATACTACTGTCAAGGTTTCAGAGATGTTTCTAAATGTAATCTTAAATGGTTTACCAGAAATTCAACCCTTAGTTAAGCCACAGAAGAAAAATAAGGAAAACAAAATGTGTAGTGAATCACAAGGTGAATAGCACTGTGGAATGAATCATAAGGTGAATAGCACTGTGGAATGCACAGTTTAAAATCTCACCTTAAGAGAATCCAAATTTGGGATTGCGGATCACTGACCTGAAAAAGCCGTGGGAAAGTCCAACATTAAAATAGAATCCCACTGCAACACTAGCAGAAAATGGAAATTTCCACACTACTCAAAATGTTTTTAAACAGCTCAGTGACTTAGGATGGGACTATAAATTTGTGACATAACTTAATGGGTGGGTCATTGCATGATTTGAAGTTAAATGCAAGTATTACCACGAAGATGCAAGTTTGGGGCGGAAACTTGAAGGAAAACTATAGCTTATTAGTAGCTGTTCTGATGTCAGGTTGTGTAACTAAATAGCAAACTTTTTTTATGGCACAAGATTTATTTTCTGTCAGCAAAGGAATTACAGTACGGCAGCAGACTGTCCAAGTTGAGAAAAACAGATCAACTACATTTAAGTGCCGCATTGCTAGATGTTCTTAGTGTTTCAATGTTGCAGTCATCACATTTGGGGTTATCTGCTTGTAGTAGCCCTCAGTCGGCCTGATTATCAAAGTCTTGGGTCCTGCGTCGGTTGCTGTCTCATCTTTCATGACATTAGGTAGTCAGGGGTATAAAGCATGAGCCGACGCCATTACATCAGTCTTTCTTACCGTACGGTGCCTGAAGCAGAAGCAGTTCGCAAGTGCCAGTCGCCCAACTCCAGAAATTTTTGTTTTCGAGTTTCAGATCCGAAGTCGTCAGCTAAGCTAAGTACCCCATTGGGGATCCTTTTTCTTGCTCTAAACCGATGTTAGTAAAAGTTAACAATTGTACTTCTTGTGGAAAGCAAATACCTCATAAAGATTTTCATTCGTACTGCATTCCTTGCTTAGGCCCAGACCACGACGTAGTTCGCTGTCGGTTTTGTGCCTTATTCAAACCTCATACTATTCGTCGTCGGTTTACTTACACATCCAAATATTTTGTTACTTGGTTCAGTTATCCAGAAATGGCTTCGGTAAGCCGACCGACATTCCGAAAAAACACAAAGATAAAGACAGACAGACCTCATAGGTCCAGAGCTGCTGACAATGCTTCTCCTAAGCTAATCGCCAGTTCGCTGGTACTCAGTGAGGTGCTTTTGCAGTCCCTGATACCCGCTACTTCAGATACGCAGGCCTCTACTGAGACCCATTCGGAGTCCGGTATGAAGCGAGATGCTTCTTCAACTGTGGAACCTGCGGATGTCTCTACCTTGGATGGGTCCGGAGCCGCTATGCATGCACTGGCTTCTGAGGGTGTATTCAGGCCTACTGACGTGCATATTAAACCAACGCCATCTTCTTCTTCAAGGCCTAAAACTCGATCCATGCCTAGTAAACTGACGTCCAGACCGCATGGTCAGGCCTCTATGCCTAAAAAACAAATGATAAGAATGGCTGAACCTTATTACTCTAATCAGGGGAAGCCACCTTTCCCCTTCTAAGAGACCCAGGACTGATTTTCCTTCTGATTCTTCTGATCAGGATTCTGAAAGTTCTCTTTTTTCTGATGACCAGGATTTGCCCTTATCTACCTATGAGGATTCTGATGCAAAGGACTCCATTCCCTCTGCTTCCCCTCCAGAGGATTTCTCTTTTGGTGAAACCTTGCATACCCTTAGGGAGCATTTCCGCTGGGAAAGCCAGAATTACTTTGACTCTAAAAAGAGGCTTAGGGAATTCTTAATGTTAAGCTGTCTATCTCGCCCTCATTCTTGCTGGTTGGGTTCGGAGCCGATCCTTGGCTCCGACTCGGCCATCTACTAAAGCTCGAGAGCTATTTACTGGCTTGAGGCCTCCCCTTATCCCAAAATGCTTGGTGCTAGATAACCGATCTCGTTTGCCGCTTCAGCTACGAGGTTGCGCTTTTACTGGCTCAGGTCATATTAATCCGTTTTTTTGTATTACTAGCTAATATTTACCTTGTATTTTTCTTATATATAGATTGTCTTTCCCATTTAGTGTAGTTAGATTGTGTATCCCCTAGTTTGTCCCACTAAGGAAACTCGTTTTCTGTTAGAGAGTTTCTCTCCCCCCCCCCCTTGTTTCTTTCTATTAGTGGCTAACCCCACCCTTGTTGTACGTATAGGAGTAGTGTTTAGCCTTGTAGTATTTGTATATTTTTATTAAGGATAGTTAAGTGTGTGTGATAGTTTTTTGTCGTTATTATTGTTAGCTTAACTAGTGCGGGTGTGTGTGTGTTTCTGTGTCCCTTGTTAAGCACTAGTTTAATTTTTCTCTCTTTAGTATCCCCGGGCCAGTATGTCCAAGGATACTAAAGTTTCAGGCTTCAAGAAGTGTGACTCGTGCTGTCAGAAGATGTCTCTGACAGACGATCACACTTGTGTTTATTGCTTGGGTTCCCTACACCTGCAGGACTCCTGCTCAGTCTGTCATGCCTTCAGCCCGAGAGTCCTGCAGGAGCATAGGAACAAGCTTATTTTGAGAGGCTTACTTAAGCCAGAGGGATCCCCGGCAAAGCCTCAGTCGGGGAAATCCTCAAAGCCCGCCAAGCCGTCTGCTCCCAGTTCGGAGCCATCACCGGGCGGAGCATTTGCCTCCTGTTCAGCTCCGGCTGGAGCCGACATCCCTAGACCTCAATCGGCTCCGACTTTAGTGTCTGAACCGTCGTTGGGTCAGAAACGTTCTAGGTCCCCTTCCCTAGAATCGGTTCATTCAGCTCCGAGGTCACCGTTGCTTCGGTCGGAGTGAAGCCATAGGTCCCACTCCTCTTGGTCCTCCAGGTTATCCGATCATGACTTGGAGAGGGTGGTCAGTAGACTCCTTAAATCACAGGCCCTGGCCAAAATGTTAACCAGCCCTTCTCCACAGGCTATGGCTGTCCCGGTGTCTTAAGCAGTTCCTCCTCCCACTCCCCTTTTGTGTTCAGAGCTGGAGCTGGTTGGGGCTCGAATCTTGGAAATGGAGCTGATACCGCATCTTTCGGCTCCTTTGTCGGCTCCGATCTCTTCATTGGTTCCTTCCTTAGAGGGATCTTGGCACCGGGACTCTCTCGTCGGCTCCGAGGGGGTGAGCGGCATCAGACCCTTGTCCGACCCCGTTCTCCCTCTCGGGACTTCGGCGCAGGTGAGCTCTGCCCCGACATTGACCTCGGAGCCGTCCCTCTCGGTGCCGGGAGGGGTTCACGTCTCTTTGGAGCAGGGACCCTCTGCTCTGCCTGATGGGGGTGCCTTCGAGGTCATGAGGAGCGTGCTGACTCCTGAGTTGGCCCCTTCGGGCCCCCCCCCCATGGTGCCTGCATCGGTCTCTGTCCACCCTCCTGACCCCAAGAGTGGAGCACAGATGCTCCAAGTCGCCCCATTAGGCGTATCTTCCTCTTCCGAGGCCTCCCCTGATCATTCAGAGGAGCTCGCTCGGAAGAGAAAATGTAAGAGGAAACATGTCGACTCCCCCGAGTCAGTCACGTCTGATACCAACTTGGAGGATTCAGAAGGGTCCCTAGGATCCCCCTCTGAGGATGTCTCTTTTTCAGACATCCTAGAGATCCTTAAGCAGAGGGGGAACTGGACTGCCCTTAACCCTTCCGAGGATGAGTTGGTATACCTGGACGCGTTTGGTTCTTGCCCTTCCACCTCCTGGGTGTCTCCACCCTTCGACCCGCTCATGGAAGTAGTGGCTCGAAGGGTGTGGTCAGCCCCGGACACAGTGGAACCAGCTCCCCGCAGGCCAACTAAGTTCATTGCAGCCCCACCCAACAAACAATTTTTGACAAAAGGTGTTCCCGTTGATGCCATGGTGGTGGCAGCAGCCACTAAGGAGGAGTTGGCTGATCCTTCGGTGCCTGTCCATCCACCTTATAAAGAGTCTAGGACAATGGACAGGTACGGGAAGCGGATGGTTTCCTCAGTGACCTTTTCCATGCGGTCGCTGAATTATCTGTGCCATTTCACCCGCCTTCAAAGGGATCTTCTCAAGGAACTGGGTGATACCCTTCAGGATCCATCAGCTGCGGGGGCTCAGGATAAGATTAACTCCCAGCTGGTGACCCTTAAGTCTGTCATCAATTCCTCCATGCGGCTCATTTCTTATGCAGCCAATGGGGCGAGTAGGGCCGCAGGTACAGGCATGGCTTTGAGAAGACATGCCTGGATGTGGTTATGTAACTTTGCTGACCCCTTTAAGGCGTCCTTCACCAATACCCCCTTCGATGGTTTGGCTCTGTTTGGACCACAGGTGAAGGATACCCTTACCAGGTGTGAGCAGGAAAGCAAGATTCTCTCTGCCATGGGAGTCCGTTTTTCTACTCCCTCTAGACCATACCGTAAGGGTCAGAAGAGTGGGAAAATGTGGTTTCAGAAACCCCAGGGAGTCGTGCTTGACACACGTGGTGAGTTTCCCTCCGGGGGCAGGGGAGGGAACAATAATAGACGCCGCCCGAGAGGCAGAGGGGGGTCCGCAAAATCAAGGTAGCAGGGAATCTTTCTCTGACAAACCCTTTCAGCACCCCTGAGAGGCTGCCCGACTGTCCACCTTCGGAGGCAGTCGGGGGAAGATTGTCCCTCTACCCAGAAACCTGGCAACTCCTCACACAAGACAAATGGGTACAGTCCATCATATCCGAGGGTTACAAAATCCCCTTTGTCCACACCCCTGTACAAACAACCAAGTCCCTTCCAGATGTTCCACCCGGTCTAAGGGAACAAGCAGTGCCAGAAATTTCAAAACTGCTAGAAAAAAGGGCCATCCAGCCAGTCCCAGCAGACCAGCAAGGATCCGGAATTTACTCCAAGTTCTTTTTGGTAGCAAAAAAGACAGGAGACTGGAGACCCATTTTGGATCTCAGCAGGTTAAACAAATCTGTTCAAAGAACGAAGTTCCGGATGGTCACGCTTCAGTCCATTCTACCCTTTTTGGGTCAGGACAATTGGATGTGCTCCATAGACCTTCAGGATGCGTACTACCATATCAAAATGGACAGGTGCTCCAGAAGGTTTCTCCGCTTCTGGCTTGGGAGCCAGTCACTATCAATTCAGAGTCCTGCCCTTTGGTCTGTAGACATTAGAACAACAGCTGAAATCCAGAAGAAAAAGCAGCAACAAAGGAAAATCCACCAGCATAGTAAATCAAAGCAGTTTATTGTATCTCTGACGTCTTGGCCACAGCCTTCAAGGAGTACAAAACACAAAACACTGCATCCCTATATATACATATAACAATCAATCAATTAACTTAATCACATCAATTAATTCAACAGCATTTTCCAATTAAAATCTTCATTTAGACCTCTAGGACACAAAGTTTTAAATTTAAGAATATACACAGCAAATTTGGCAATGGGCCTATTCGAGACAGAAATCATATATAGGCATGAATTTTTTCAAAAGTATGTGGTTAAATATTTCAGATACGTAGATGATCTGATTTTTTTAGTAGAAGGTGGTAATTCACATGTTCATCAGTTCATTTCAGACTTCAATTGTAACAGATTTTTATTAAATTTTGATGGTTTAAAGATAGGCGTAAGGATGCCTTTTTTGGATATTATTTTAGATATTGGTAATGGTACTTATCTGTTTACATCAGTTAACAAGAAATTTGTAGGGGGCACACAATATGTCCACTCTTCTAGTGGACATCCGCCGCATACAATTAAGTCTTTACCATATGGTGAAATACTTAGAATGTTTCGCCTATGCAACAACAGTGAATCTTTCCAAAGAGAACTTCACCTATTGTTTGATTCTTTTTTGAATAGGGGTTATAGTGAGAATATGTTAGCTGATAGTCATGATAAATTTTGTGGTAATAATAAGAAAATAACTTCTCCATTTTGTAATAGTTTATACAACCATGATGGGGTGACTCAGATGAGTGAGACAGAATAAGAGAGTTTATATTTTGTGACCACATATGGCTGTTTTACACCGGAACTTACTAAAATAATTACTCAGTTTTGGGAATATTTTTGTTCCCTTAACAGTGTTCAATCTTGGTTAAAAGTAGAACTGAAATGTTCTTACCGTAAAGGTAAAAGTATAAGAGATTTTTTAGTAAGAAGTAGGTTTAGTTTTCCTACACCTAGAATATCTAAAAATATGAGTACTATGGGGACACATCAGTGTGGCAAATGTAAAGCCTGTCAGTTTGTTACGCTAAATTTTCCATACATTAATAACATTTCATTTAAAGTTAATAATAGTTTTCACTGTAATTCTGAGGGTGTAGTTTATGCCCTCTGTTGCCCTTGTGGAAAATTTTATATAGGCGAAACAAAGAGATAATTTAAAATAAGACTTTTGGAACATGTGAGAGATATACATAATAAAAAAACAGAAAGCCCTGTGGCTATGCATTTTTTTAAACTGTCATAATAGTGATAGCAAAGGGCTAAAAGGATGCGTTTTAGAACAAGTTAAGTATTATAAATATGACAATGTAAATATCAAGCAACGTTTGTTACATAAAGAAGCTGTTTATATTCTTAAATTTAAAACTTTGTGTCCTAGAGGTCTAAATGAAGATTTTAATTGGAAAATGCTGTTGAATTAATTGATGTGATTAAGTTAATTGATTGATTGTTATATGTATATATAGGGATGCAGTGTTTTGTGTTTTGTACTCCTTGAAGGCTGTGGCCGAGACGTCAGAGATACAATAAACTGCTTTGATTTACTACGCTGGTGGATTTTCCTTTGTTGCTGCTTTTTTTTTTCTCCTGCCCTTTGGTCTCACCACAGCCCCCAGGGTGTTCACCAAATGCATGGCAGTGGTTGCGACTCACCTGAGACAGCAAGGATTCCAGGTGTTTCCATATCTAGACGACTGGCTCCTTACTGCTTCCACCAGGCATCAGCTACTGTGAGCCAGGGATTATACCATACAAACTTGCTCCGAGATAGGTATCTCAATAAATTTCGAAAAGTCTGCATTGTCGCTTTGTCAGTCTATAACCTTTATAGGCGCAAGATTAAATACAAAAGAGCTGTCTGCAAAACTTCCTCTAGACAGTGTGTCAGACATTCGCCGTCATGTGCAGGTCTTACTACAGTGCAAGAGGATTCAGGCCAGATTTGTACTAAAAACCTTGGGTCTCATGGCAGCAGCAATCATACTAATTCCCCTGGCTCATTTTCACATGCGAATTCTTCAGTGGATGCTCTTTACCCAATGGTCTTTTCAACAACTTCCGATGTCTCACAACATAATAATCACTCAATCATGCAAAGACCACCTGGCTTGGTGGATGGTCTCCCCTCTAGTACTCCAGGGCAGACCGTTTGTTCTTCCTCCTCCTGTTGCCACGGTGACCACGGATGCCTCCCTGATCGGGGGGGGGGGGGCATTTTCAGGGAAGGACTTTCCAGGGCACTTGGCAACCTCTAGAGTACCACCTGCACATAAATGTCTTGCAGATGAGAGCGATGCTTTTAGCGTTGCAAGCTCTTCAGGACTCTCTACCCACCGGGACTATTGCAATTCAAACAGACAATATGTCTGTAGTGTGGTACATCAACAAGCGCGGCGGAACCAAGTCCTATTCCTTATGTCGAGAAGCACTCAGACTCTGGCAGTGGGCGATCTCCTCTCAACGGTTTCTGATAGCAACGCACATCCCCGGGAAGTCCAATGTCATAGCGGACAGGCTAAGCAGAGCCATTCTCATGCCTCACGAGTAGTCTCTCAATCAGTCAGTAGCGGGCAAAATTTTCCGCAGATGGGGTCCACCTTGCTGCGACCTTTTCGCAACTCCTCTCAACAGCAAGTGCGACAATTTCTTCACTCTCTTCCCCCTCCCCGGCCACTCCCCCAGAGATGCTCTAGTTCACGATTGGCCCCGGGGTCTTCTGTATGCATTTCCACCTTTTCCCCTAATTCTTAAACTAATTCAGAAGGTGACCGCATTGGGATCCAGAATGATCCTCATTGCCCCTTACTGGCCTCGACAAATTTGGTTCCCATTCCTGCCTCGTCATCTGCTGGAGCAGCCTTGGAATCTGGACCCAGTGCTAGACCTCTTGGTCCATCAGTCGGGCGGGCTGCATCAATCCCTTCACTCTCAACCTCACAGCTTGGTTGCTCCACTTACAACCTTAGCCAGGCTTCCACATATTTCTCAGCCAGTGCGTGAAATCATCCTTTCTTCGCACAAATCTACCACCAGGAAGACTTATGCTAGTAAGTGGAAACGTTTCTCTTTCTGGGCAGAGGCTAGGAATACAGACCCCTTTACAGCCCCTGTCCATCACGTTCTAGATTTTTTAGCAGAACTTTTTCAAGCTGGTTCCTTGTCTGCCCCCATTAGGGTCCAATTAGCTGCTATTGCAAATTTCCACGCTGGCCTGTCAGAAACCAGCATCATGTCCCACAAACTTTGCAAGGCCTTTCTTAAAGGGACTATTTTGCTTAGGCCCCCAGTCAGAGATCCCCTGCTTCCGTGGGATTTAAACTTGATATTAGCTTCCTTGATTCTCCCTCCTTTTGAACCTGCGGCTTCCTGTTCCTTAAAATTACTCTCCTGGAAGACTCTCTATTTAGTAGCCATCACCTCAGCTAGGAGAGTTTTGGAACTTCAAGCCCTCTGTATTCGTCCTCCTTACCTTGTGTTTCACAAGGATAGAGTGTCACTCAGGACTAATCCTTCTTTTCTGCCCAAGATACCTTCTGAAACAAACCTGAATCAGGCTATTGATCTACCTGTCTTTTTTCCTAACTATTCGAACAAAGCTGAACAAAAGTTACACCAGTTGGACGTTCATAGGCAATTACGTTTTTATTTGGACAGGACTAAGCAAACAAGAAAATCAGACTAACTCTTCTTGTCCTATGCTGAGGGCAAATAGGGCCTGCCAGTTTCTAAAGTAACCTTATCTAGGTGGTTGTCCTCCATTATTACTTTGATTTATCAGCTGAGACATGAAGAACTCCCTACTAAACCTAAAGGTCATTCCACCAAAGCGTTAGCTACTTCAGTAGCTTTTCAAGCAAGACTACCAATGGAATCTATTTGTGCTGCAACCACATGGGCCACTCCTCATACCTTCATTTCACATTATAAGTTGGATATGGCCTCTAGGAGTAGATCTGATTTTGGTTCCACTGTGCTCAAGAGTCTGTTCCTATGAGCCACCCAGGACTAAGGTGCTATGGACGCTGTCCCAACTAGCAAGAATGAAGGCGAGATAGACAACTTAACATTAAGTTATGTACCTACCATAATGTTCCATGTTAGTTGTCTTCTTCTCGCCTTCTTTCTTGTGTCCCACCCTCCATCCCCCTAGCCCGGACAGACCAAAAAGAGTCCCTTTTTGAGGCCTTCCTCTGGCTGAGTCTTATCTGGGTTACGTCCTCTGTTTTAGTACTGTAGGTAAACCTTGCATTTTGGACAGGTGTCCTTAAAAATTTTTTCTATGGTGTTAGCTCTGCCAAATGAGATCTGGGTATCTAGCGCCAAGCATTGTGGGATAAGGGGAGGCCTCAAGCCAGTAAATGGCTCTCGAGCTTTTGTAGATGGCCGAGTCGGAGCAGAGGATCGGCTCCGAACCCAACCAGCAAGAAAGAAGACGAGAAGAAGACAACTAACATGGAAAGTTATGGTAGGTACATTACTTCTTATTCCTGCCTCAACACAGGCCTTTAGCTATCCCTCCTGTACTGGACATTGTAGATGCCTTCTTGGAATCTAGCCTGGCCCCTGACACCTTACCTCCTGCCCCCAGAAAAACCTGATAGGTATTACAGGGTCCCTGACTCTCACAAGTTCCTCTTTAAAAATCCTACTGTGGATCCTGAGACCATTTCACAGGAACCCAATGACATTAAAGCTACTACTGCCAAAAATCCTACCCCCTCTGATAGAGACTCCAGGGCGCTGGATAGATGGGGTAAGAAGGTATACACCTGCAACTTTGGCCATTAGGGCCTTAAACTGCCAGTTTCATATGTTAAAGTATCAGCAAGGATATTACTGGATTGCTTAAACAGAGAATTATGTTGATTCCTGATTGTGCTGAAAATAAGGATTTACAGGATTTACTGCATTCAGCTGAACAAGTTGGAAAACATACTTTGCAATGTGGTTTTGATTCACTAGAGGCATCTTGCAGGGCTGCTATAACTGGGTCTGTACTTAGAAGGCATGCTTGGCTTAAGGAGCAATCCTTGCCAGATCATGTTAAAGTGAAATTACTGGACGTGCCCTTAAACCAAGACCGCCTGTTTGGCAACAAGGCAGAAGAAGTTCTTAAAAAGATAGAGAAAAAGCTAAATCCATGCAAGCTGTTAAAATTTTTTTACAAGTACAACCTCCAAGGTTTAGTAGGCATTGGCCTTCCAAAAACTGGTCCTTTCCTGCCTCTTCCAGACCTTCTCAGTCCAAACCCAGATTCATCAGAGCTCCCAGGCTTCAGTCCCAGGGTACGCACAGGACTAAGCAGTGGGGGGGGTCTTCACTTCCAAATCTGGGAGTAATAAAACTCCCCCTATGGTAAACTGTCTCAATGACTTATTTTTAAAACTTCCAAGCACTTTTCAACTGACTGCCCCTTTGGGGGAAATATTGCTCTACATGCAAAGAACTGGGAACTCATTACCCAGGACAATTGGGTTTTAAATATAGTGCCCCAGGGATACAGATTTCACTTCCACACGTTACCAACACCAAGCAGGTGGCCAGATATACCCCCAAATCAGTGAGCAGAGGCCTAAAAGCAAGTACTTTCTCTCTTAAGCGTGGGAGCTATTCATTTGGTACCAGAAGAGGAAAAGGGACAAGGTTTCTACTCGAGATGTTTCCTGGTACCCAGAAAAGACAATTCATGGCGTCCTATCCTGGAACTGTCTACTCTAAACACCTTGTTGGTGATTTCAAAATTCAAAATGCTGACTCACCAGTTGCTCCATATGCTAGGCAAAGACGCCTGGTTGGCAATACTAGATTTTAAAGGAAGCATACCTGCACATCTCAATCATAGTTTCATAGTTTAGTACTAGGCTATCTGCCCTGGGGCATTTGTAAGCCTACCAAATCACAAAAATATAGTACTCAACTGGAAACAAACACCGAAGTTCCGTGTAAACAGACAAAAAAACTTCTTTAATCACAAAAGTAATAACAATTCCCACTGCATGAGCGCTTTCGTCTGCCCAAAGCAGACTTCATCAGAATACTGAATCAATGGTGCCTCTAGTTTTTATACAATTGTTTGAAAAACTGATTATTCAGTAATTAACTAATTAAACCAATAATTTGACAACAATTAAGGAATTAGGTAATTTTAAGAAAAACACTTTTAGTGAATAGTTTAACCCTTAGTTACCATGTAGTTTGAATTTAAAAATAACATTTTAAAGTGCACCTGTGCCTTAAAAAATTATATATGCAAACATCCAGAAATCAATAATTTGTTTTTTATCAAAATTATTACAAAATTTGCAAAGTTACAATAATTAAAATTAAACAGAAGTGAATGTAACCTGTTAGAGAGTACACGATAAAAATAAAAATAAATCTATTGTTGAATTAAAAAATTTTCTGTTTGAGTTAAAAAATATGTTGTATTTTATGTCTGAAATGTTAAAATGAAACATGTATATGAAAAAAATGGTAAAAGTTAATATTTAATAAATAAGTAATAAAACAACTGAAGTGATCACAACTCCTGTCCATGTGTGATGGAATGTAAACAGTAAACAAGGGATCTACACCTGAATGTGGTGATTTGACCATATATAATTCAATTTTAAGGTCATAGTAAAAAAGTCATAGTAAAAAAGTCATAGAACCATGTTAATCTTATTAAAGAAATAAAATATTTGTTATTAGACTGAAGTAGCTTTATCTATTAATATTGCTTTAATGTTGATATGTTGGTGATTTGGCCAACATATTATTAGAGTTAAAACTATATCTTCGAAAATTAAATTTGAAAATTACTTATAAACATAAAAAACTTGTTAACAATGATACAACTAGTGAAGTTTCTGAAAGAGAACTATTTGACAAAACTCAAACGCTCACTAGGAGGAGTATTTTTAATCCTCCATTACATCCTGTTGTTAACACCTTTGAGGCCATAGTTACTAATGATATATACGAAACATTTGGTAGGTTAAAAGGGTTGAATAAAGTTAACAATTTAAAGGAAGATGAGTTAACATTACTTGAAAATTTGAGGAAAGAGACAAATTTAAGATTCATGCAACCTGATAAAGGTGGTGGAGTGGTCATTTATTACCAGGAAGTTTATAATAATGTTTTAACCAATTTATTGATGGATGAAAAAACCTACACCACCGTGTCATACAACGAGGTTCAAATAGCCTATAGAAGAATAGATAGCTTATTGGAGGAATATTTTATAGAAAATAGAATTGGGAAAGAAACATACAACTTTTTGAAACAAATATATCCTTGTGTACCCCAATTCTTTGGAATACCTAAGATACACAAAAATATATTGAAACCTCCCTTTCGTCCCATAGTCTCAGCAAAAAAGTCTAAAACCCACCCATTAGCTGTGTTCATTGACCACAAATTGAAAGAAATTGTCAGGACTCAAAAACATCTGGTTCAAGACTCTTGGGACTTCCTGGGCAAAATAACAGACAATCTATGGTCAGACACTGTTCAGTTTGTTACCATAGATGTCAAAGATCTTTTCACTTGTATACCCAGAGAAATGGGTTTTGAATACTTTGAGAACTGTGTTTATAAACATTTAAAGTCCTCCTTAGACAGTAAGAAATTAATATTAGAACTGACTGAAATAGTCCTCGGCAACAACTTTATTATATTCCAAGGAGAATATTACAAACAGGTTACTGGGGTGGCTATGGGGGTGGCTTGCGCCCCCATATATGCAAACCTTGTTCTTCTCGAATGGGAGGAGCAATACATTTTTTCTAGTCATTATATGGAAAATATAAAAATATATCTCCGATTTCTGGACAATATTTTTTTATTGTGGGAGGAAGACCATTCAGATGATCTAAAGGAATTTATGACATATATAAATCAAACTACATCCTTTTTGTCTTTCACACATGAAACACACCACAAAAGTATAAGTTATTTGGACATTACCCTAAGCAAAAAGGCTAAGGGTTTTAAATCCAACATCTTCCGAAAAAATACATGGTGTAACAGTTATCTGCAATTCAACAGCCAACATCCCTTTCATCAAAAGAGAAGTATTATTAAGGGACAGGCGGTTAGAATAGCGAGTATGACCTCGGAACATAAGGATTTATTGTATGAATTTTCTTTTTTGATGGAAAAATTTTTGGAAAGGGGATATCCAAAGCAACTGGTTGGTGACATTTTGGAAGAAGTATATAATGGGTGGGGGACTAAATATATACCACTGTTAGGTCAGAGGTTTATACCCAAAGAAAACAAGTCAAACAATGTTAAGGACTTTATGGGTGCTTGTATGGTGGAATATAATGGATTTTCAGATTGTTTCACCAACATTCTTGAAAACAATTGGTCTATTTTTAAGACCAACGAAGAGATTTATGAGACAGTTGGAAATAAACCTTTATTTTCATACAGGACTGCCACAAATTTTAAAAGATTATTTGAAAAAGGGTACACAACATTTGATAAAAAGAAAGGATCCACCAAGTGTGGTAGTTGTAGACAATGTTCATACATTAATCAAATGGAAGAAATAAAACTTGAAAATGGATTGAATAGCAAAATTTTATTTTGTAAAGGTAATTGTCGTAGCAGGATGCTAGTTTATCTAGCTACATGCACCAAATGCCCCTCCTTTTATGTGGGTAAAACCGAGAGGACACTTAGAGAGAGAATCTATGAACATGTGAACGATATCAAAGTGAAAAAAGAGACCAGCGCACTCTACAAACATTCTGTAGAGTGTGATGGCTTCATAGATTTTAAGTTTGGTATCTTGGACTTGATTAAATCAGACCCTAGGGGAGGTGACACTAAAAATATTTTATTACAGAAGGAGATAAAATGGCAGTTGAGACTAAGGTCAAACATCTCACCGGGACTCAACGAATATATCAACATTAAAGCAATATTAATAGATAAAGCTACTTCAGTCTAATAACAAATATTTTATTTCTTTAATAAGATTAACATGGTTCTATGACTTTTTTACTATGACCTTAAAATTGAATTATATATGGTCAAATCACCACATTCAGGTGTAGATCCCTTGTTTACTGTTTACATTCCATCACACATGGACAGGAGTTGTGATCACTTCAGTTGTTTTATTACTTGTATATGAAAAAATGGTAAAAGTTAATATTTAATAAATATGTTTCATTTTAACATTTCAGACATAAAATACAACATATTTTTTTAACTCAAACAGAAAATTTTTTAATTCAACAATAGATTTATTTTTATCGTGTACTCTCTAACAGGTTACATTCACTTCTGTTTAATTTTAATTATTGTAACTTTGCAAATTTTGTAATAATTTTGAGAAAAAACAAATTATTGATTTCTGGATGTTTGCATATATAATTTTTTAAGGCACAGGTGCACTTTAAAATGTTATTTTTAAATTCAAACTACATGGTAACTAAGGGTTAAACTATTCACTAAAAGTGTTTTTCTTAAAATTACCTAATTCCTTAATTGTTGTCAAATTATTGGTTTAATTAGTTAATTACTGAATAATCAGTTTTTCAAAAAATTGTATAAAAACTAGAGGCACCATTGATTCCGTATTCTGATGAAGTCTGCTTTGGGCAGACGAAAGCGCTCATGCAGTGGGAATTGTTATTACTTTTGTGATTAAAGAAGTTTTTCCGTCTGTTTACACGGAACTTCGGTGTTTGTTTCCATTTGTAAGCCTAGCCATAGTGATGTGGCTTTCGCCACCCCATGAAATGGTACAAAAATACACAGAATAGATTTAGAATACTGTGCCTCTGTCTAGTAGTGACACAGTGAAAGTCCCCTTATATAGTAGAATTAGTTTACTGTGCCCCTGTCGAGTAGTGACACAGATGTGACCCCTGGGGTAAACTTACGATATCCCATCCACTCATCAAGATTTCTCTTGAAGAGAGTCAGTGAGGGGCTCTGCCTGACATGAACTGGGATCTTGTTCCAGAGCATGGGAAGCATCTGGGTTATGAATCTATCCCTCCAGCATGTCCTATTCATACTTGTGCCGAGGTTTAAGTCTTTAGCTCTCATGGTTCTGATGGATTTGGATTTTTTGAGGTGGAGAATGTCCATCAGTTCCTGATTGGACATGGCCTTGTACTTCAGGCAGAGATCACCTCTGAGCAGGCGGTATGCTACTGAATAGAGCTGTAGTTTCTTTAGTCTAGCAGAATAAGACATATGTTGGAGACCCTTGATCCTCTTGGTGAGGTACTTTTGTGGTCTCTCCAGCTGTTGCAAATGCCGGGTGAGGTACATACCAAATGGGGCATTGTACTCAATCATGGGTCTGATGAGGGAGGAGTATCGGGGTACAATGACATCCTTGGATCTGGATGTGAATCCTTTCATGATAAGGTGTGCAAGGTAGAATGTTTTTCTAACCACTTTGGCAACGTGGGTGTCAAATGAGAGGTCGCTGTCGACTTGGGTCCCTAGGTCTCTGATTACTTTTTACGTACTCAGTGGGTTGCTGTCTATGTGATAATTTGTGGGTACTTTGTTTTTCCCAAAGGGGATGACTATACATTTTTTGGCATTTAGTTTAAGGACATGACTCCGGCACCAGTTGTCCGTTTCTGTCCGTTTCTGTGAGGCCTTTTTGTAGGCTGTACGTGTCCGCTGGTGTATCGACTATGGCGCCTAGTTTGCAGTAATCTGCGAACTTTGTCAGCCACAACCCTCTCATGTTTGCTTTAACATCTGAGAAATAAATGCCGAACATGAAGGGTCCCAGGACAGATCCCTGTGGGACACCACTTGTGACTGGCTTTGAGTCTGACATTGCTCCAGCGATTTTAACTTTATGGGTTCTATCCTTTAGCCAATTTGCAACCCATCTAGTGACATAAGGGTTTACGTTTAAGCTGTTGAGCTTATCTATGATGCCTGAGTGGGGTATTGTGTCGAAGGCCTTAGCCAAGTCCAGGTAGGCTTTATGGACTGCTTTGCCCTCATCAATGGCTCTAGTGACTGTTTCGAAAAAGTCAACCAGGTTCAAAAGGCAGGATCTGCCCTTTACAAAGCCAAACTGGGTGGGGTCAAGTGTCTGTAGGTCCCCAATGTCTCTGTTTATGAGTTCCATAATGATTATTTCCATAGCTTTGCAGACCAGGCTGGTTAAGCTTATGGGGCGGTAGTTCCCAGGGTCTGTAGAGGTACCCCCTTTGTGGAGTGGGACCACTGTTGCTGTACACCAGTGTTCAGGTACATATCCTGTAGTAAGGCTAAGGTTAAATAGCATTATGTGCGGGTTTAGCTCCTCTTGGAGTTCACGTAACACGCAACCCGGGATACAGTCAGGTCCCATTGATGCTGTGTTTTTAGCTTTGCTGAGGGCGGCTCTCACTTGGACATCTGAGATGACAGGGAGATTACATTCAGCTGGGATAAGTATTTCTTCTTTTGGGGGTGAGGGAGGGGAGAAATTTGCACTGAACCTGTCAGCCAGAATGTTGGCAATATCTGTGGGTTCAGTGTATTTTTTGTTGTTGTGAACTAACTCTGAGCATATCTGAGGGTTTCCGTCCAGGTTTCTAAGATAGCTGAAGAAGGCTTTGTGGTTATCTTTAGTGTCCTTAGCGATTTTTCTCTCAAAGTTGGCTTTGGATGTTTTTATGAGAGAACGTAGTTTTCTGCTAGTGTTGATCAGGGATGTCTTCCCTTTATGGGATTTTGCTCTGTCGTGCAGTAGCTTCCTTCTTTTGTTATACAATTTGTTAATGGTTGAGGTCCACCAGACAGGATGCTTGCCTTTGGTGGAGAGGGACTTGGATTTATTTGGGATTGCATGATCCATGCATTCTTGGAGATGTCCATAGAAAGCATTTGTGAAGGATTCAGTATTGTGGGATGTGGTATCCACTGCCCCAGTGGACTTGAAGGATACCATCTCAGTCTTAAGAAGAGTGAAGTCTGCTTTTGAGAAGTTTTTCACTGTGGTCTTTTGTGCTGGGGGTGGAGGCGGGATATGTATATCCAGGGTGATTAGTTTGTGGTCAGATCTCACTAGTGAGGGGTATACCTCCGGTGTGGAGCATTTTGTCCCCATGTTTGTGATGATCAGGTCTAGTATATTATCTCCCCTAGTGGGAGAGGTGACTAGTTGTTCCAGTGCATTTGAATTTATGAATTCCAGGAACCTTTGGGCTAGGGTGTTAGGGCTAGAATAATGTACCCAATCTATGTTAGGGTAGTTGAAGTCTCCCAGTATGATGGTATTTTGTGATACATTCATATCCTCCAATGTCTTCAGGAAGGCTGAGTGGGGTTCCTGAGATTGGGAGGGTGGTCTGTAACATGCTACCAGTTGCATAGCAGTTTTGCCTATGGTTAGTTGCACCTGTATGGTCTCCGATGCTTCATGTGTTGCTACTAACCCGGAGGTGTGGGTGTCCTTGATGCAGAAGATACCCACGTTTCAAAGCAGGCTGCACACACCATCAGTTCTCTGCACTGCCCTTTGTGAATACCCCAGGCGCAGTAGATAAGCCAAAGTGCCTAGATCCAGTCATTACATTTTGTAGGCAAAGAAATATTCAAATATGCCCATACCTGGACGATTATCTTATTTCAGGCAGAAAACCAGGACATACTTTTGAACCATCTGGCCTTTGTACATAGGGTGCTAACTTGTCTAGGGTACACCATAAATGAAAAGAAATCACACCTGGTACCCTGTCAACAAATTATATTCCTGGGAGCAAGCTAGAATACAACTTCCCAGATGGCTTTCCTTACGCCAGAGAAACAGATTCATTTGACAACCTACTTCAAACAAGTGGCCACAAAAACCCTGCTATTTGCAAGGCAAATACTGCAAGCCTTGGGGTTCATGGCCTCCTACATTCTTCTAATTCCATATGCAAGACTGCATATGAGGAAACTACAATGGTATCTAAAAGGCCTGTGGTGTCAACATACTCAGGATCTAGAAGCAATGATTCCTATCATACCTTGCCTACGCCTAGAGTTCCTTTGGTGGGCAGAGGCCTGCCACCAAACAAGGGGCTACCATTCACACTACCCCCTACCACCCAAACCTTACAACAGACACATCAGTCTATGCATGGCGGGCTCACCTGGCAGGGAAGTGCATTCAGGGCAAATGGAGCCCAAGTCACATGCACCTGCATATCCATCAAAAAGAAATGTTAGCTGTACAGAATGCTCTGACAGCCTTCAAGGACCACATTCTTCCAGGACAATTAATGGTAAAGACGGAAAACACCACTGTTATGTGATACATAAACAAGCAGGGGGGTACACATTCTTACCCCCTCTGCAGACTAGCCATGGCATTGTGGAACACAGCCCTGAGCTACCAAGTGCTTCTACAAGCTCAGTTCCTGCCAGGAAAACTAAATACACTGGCAGATGAACGAAGCAGAAACCTCATGGACCCTCACGAGTGGAAACTGGAACCAAGGATTTTCACCTTGTTGGCAAGCAAATGGGGGAGCCCAGATATAGACCTGTTTGCCTCCCCCCAGAACTATGAATTGGACAAATTTTGCACAAGGACTCCCCACAAACAAGCTTGGAAAGTGGATGCCCTGTCCTTCAGCTGGAAAAACCTATCGGTTTATGCCTTCCCTTCTCTGCCTCTGCTCTCCAAAGTACTACTAAAGATCAAACAAGACAAGCCGAGGATGATTTTGATTGCACCAGACTGGCCATGCCAACACTGGTGTACCCCCTTTTTTGCAGTGTGTCATTGTTGGCCCCATGCCACCTGCCTCAGACTTCCTACCCTGTTGTCTGAGCAGGAGAACCAGATTATGCAGCCTCAGCTTTAAACACTGAACCTAGCAGCCTGGCTAATTACCTAATATCTCTCTTACCATCTCTCAGTAAACCAGTGATGGATATCATTTTACAGGCAAGGAGGCCTAGTACTAGAAAATCTTATGCTGAAAAATGGAAAAGATTCTGTGCCTGGAACCAGTCTCAAGTGATGAGCACAGCAATGCCCAATTTACCTCAGATTTTGCAATACTTAACTGAGCTGCTTCACAATGGTCTGTCTTTCTCCTCCATCAAAATTCACGCCGCAGCTATTTCAGCTCATTATAACACAGAACCTCTCCTCTTCTCTCATCCACTGCTCAAGCAGTTCTGCAGAGGGGCCAAAAGTTTGACCACCCAGGAGAGCTCCAACTCCAGCCTGGGACCTTAACTTTGTATTGGAAAAACTCACTATTCCTCCTTTAGAGCCAGCTGCTACTGCAGACTTAAAATTCCTTTCTTGGAAAACAGCTTTCCTTGTAGCAATCACTTCAGCAAGAAGGGTATCTGAATTACAGGCCCTTAAGGCAGTGGAGCCTTTTATCATCTTTCATGCGGACAGGGTGTCCCTCAGGACCAGTCCCTCCTTCATGCCCAAGGTGGTATCCAGTATGACCCTTAATCAGTCCATTCATTTGCCAACCTTCTTTCCTAACCCACAGAACAAAGGGGAGAACAGATACTACACTCCTTAGATGTGCACAGACAACTTAGATTCTACTGGGACAGGAATAAACCTCAAAGGAAATCTGAACAACTGCTGGTGGCATTTGCTGCAGGGGCAGAGGGAAAGGCTATTTCAAAGCAAACCATTTCCAAATAGATAGGGTATTGCATTCATTTCTGCTACAAGCACCATGGAAAACCTATCCCACAGGGGATCAGACCCCACTCAACCAGGGCTGCATCTACCTCTACAGCCTTTCTCAGTGGCGTCCCTACCAGGGACATCCTAGAAGTTACTACCTGGGATTCTGTACATACTTTCTCCAAGCATTACCATCTGCCAATATTCTCTAAATCCAGAGCTGGCTTTCCCACTGCAGTCTTGCAGGGCCTTATAGCTAGTCCTAATGCTATCTAAATTCCTCCTCCCATCCTTAGCTTTGGGAATCCACCCAAATGTAATGACTGCAATAGTGAAACACGAAGAACATAGTACAGTTGTGTACACTTACCATAAATGTAGATGTTCGAGTGTTTTCCCTGTTGCAGTCCTGGTTACCCTCCCTTCAGCCCCCTTTCTTCTTTTGGCTGTACCTCTATCTACCTCCTTCACTATGCTCAAAAGCTTTTTGGTGTATTTGCTTTTTTGTTGGAGGTATAACCTTGTATATTTATATATTTAATTGCTTCCCATTAAGGGGCACCTGACATCTGGGGCAAGAAAAACTGATGTAATGGCGTCGGCTGCATGCTTTATACCCCTGACTACCTGACGTCACGGAAGATGAGACCTCAACCGACGCAGGACCCAAGACTTTGTTAATCATGCCAACTGAGGGCTACTGCTAGCAGATAACCCAAATGTGATGACTGCAACAGTGAATGCACTCGAACATCTACATTTATGGTAAGTGTACACAACTGTACTTTTCTACCTGGACAGAACTAAGTCCTTTCGCAAGTTGGACCAACTTTTCATTTAATTTTCTGGTCCTAGAATGGGTTGCGCTGTATCTAAAGTTACTTTGTCAAAATGGCTCAGAGGTTGCATTACCTTTTCATATTCTCTTACAAATGAATCCAAGCCTGCTCAAATCAAAGCTCACTCAACTAGGGCTATCACAGCTTCTGTTGCATTCCACTCCAGGGCTTCCATGGATGACATCTTTGCAGCAGTCATTTGGGCTAAACCCCATACCTTCATCAAGCATTATAAATTGGATCTGGTCTCCAGGGGAAAAGTGGCCTTCGGCTCAATGGTTCTCAGGAATGTTCTTCCATAAGGGTCACCCAGGTTCTCCAAGTAGCTTGGGATTCTTTCCCATCAGTGATGAATAGGAATAAGATTAACAACTTCAGATAAAGAAGTTATGACTTACCATAACGTTCCATCTGAGTTATTGATCTTCTTTCAGTCATCACACCCTCCTACCATCTCCCACCAAAGGCTCCTGGCGGATCTTCTGGGTCCTTGTGATGTTTCAGGGTTTCTGCACAGAGATGGCCTCTGTCTTCCTGTTTATTCTATATGTTGCATGCAAACTCGATCTGAGGTAAGTGGGAGAAGGGCATTGTGGGTAGCAGCTTAGCTCGAGAGTTTTTGTTGCACACGAGCTTGGTATTAGGCCGACTCTGTTCTGAGGGCTCGGAACCGAACCCATCAGTGATGACTGGAAGAAGATCAACAACTCAGATGGAAACTTACGGTAAGACGTAACTTCTTTTTTTCCAGAAATACTCTGCTGTTTCCAATTTTTAATACTTTTCCTTTCTGCTGCAATTTTGTAAGGAACAACTCTTTCTGCTGGTACTTGTGCATCCTTTCCAGTATAGGTCTCTGCTGCCTCTTCGTGACCATATTTGGATCTGTCTCACACACACACACACACACACACACACACACACACACACAATGAATGTGCCCTCTGTTAACAACAAATTCTGCTGTGGAACACCTGTCCATTTTCTTTCTGTACTTTAATAAAATGAACTGAGTCCGTTCCTCCCAGTTTCTGTAGTATAACAGAAAATGTCATTGTTTCCCTTTGTGCTTTTTAAAAGGCTCTTGAGAAGCCTTATTTTTTTTTATTTTACAGTTTTATCCATTCATCTTACAAGTTAGTTAACACTTCTATTTTTTCCACCCTTTTTACTTTACTTTTTATATTCCTTCACTGTTTCACTTATTTTAAACGTGCCTGAATCCATTTCATATTTTTCCTCCAAATTACTGTAAAAACCGTGTCCTGTACCAAAGGTGAAATTTGAGCTGTTTTTTGGCAAACAGCTGCAAGAATCTTTGCCATTTTTTTTTCTTCTTCATCATTTCAGTTTGAAATTCTTTTACTTAATCTAATTTCTTTGTTGCTGGCATTCAGGCTGTATAATTACTAACAAGTAACTGACTTTTACAGAGTTTCCGTTTTCAAATTGGGAGAGCTCTTATCAGCTTGTTGATCAATGTGCAGTTGTCTTGGAAGTCCAACTGTTAAAGTTTCTTTTTATGAAGTGTTGATTGCACAAATCCAAGTGTCAGTGACTTATGTTTAAATCATTTTATTTTTTGGTACTTATTATTGCTGACCTTTAGTTCATGAGGTTTTATGTTGATGAGTTGAAATGAATCCTGTTTGGGCACCACTTCTCTAGAGACACAGGATAAAGGCAGTTTTAGATGGGTAGCTGCACTGGTGCATGATATGTAACATAACCAATACCAAAGTTAGACTACAAGAGATTAACATGTGCGGTCTTGATGACAGAGAAAGGGGAGTCAGGGCAAGAGACAGCAAGATGGCACCATTTAAGTTGCACGGTGGATGGTTGGTGACTTTGTTTAGATCACAGTAGTCTTTGATGGTATGCTGTTGCTGACTTTTGGTTTCTGAAGTTGTATGCTAATGACCATATATAGTTTCATAGGTTAATACTAGACTATCAGTCTGTAGACTATTACAAGCCTAGCCAATAGCTAGAAGTTAGAATCAAACCCTTCAACTTGTATCTAAGAGGTTAGACTTTAATCTTTGTCAGGCCTCCTCCCCGTTATTTGACACCTTTTATCTTTAGGAGTGTAAGATAAAGCTTGCTTTGGTAGGTCAATAAAATTGGTGTATCATGTGTACCAGAGGCAGTATAGTATGTGTAGCTCTGAATAAGGAAGGTATTTTGAGGTGACAGCAAAGAAGATACAATTGAAGTTACATAGTGGAGTGACTGGCTCATGAGAAAAATGAATAGTCATTGTAATGGAATGGGTGGTATATAGACAATAGGTACAAAATTGTTAATCTAAAAACAATAGTTTTAATAGTTTTAGGGGGAAGAGCATGTTTGGGGGCAGTATTTTGAGAGATATGTCCATTTTTAAGTGATAGATGTCCAAGGGGATAACGCTACGAGCTTGTGATGCGAGTACAAAATGGAATATGCTTGCTACACCCTGAGTGTAAGCAGGGGCTTGGGAGGGGAAACATTTACAAGCAGGGGCCTGGAAGATGAGCCATATACAATCTGCCTCTGTACATTAGAGACATAGGTGACAAACCAGGGATGAATTTCCTGTTTCCCCATCTGATTGTCCAAGTTACACTTGAATTTGGTTAGGAGGAACTCTACTTCACATTGATGGGAAGCCTGTTCCAGAGAAGGGGTAGTCTCTAGGATGCATACCTGTATGTCCAGCAGAGCATATTTATATCACAGGTAAGGTTTAAACCTTTAGAATGGATTAAAAGCCTTTCTGAAGAGGTGGTATGTTCAGAGGCATTAACTAAATTCGGGAATGCATGGGGCTGATGTAAGACAGTTATTTCTGAGAGTTGGAAAGAGAAGTTACTGTTTAAGTAGGCTGCAGAACTTATTCACTAGGTAGGGAAGTGGGCAAAACTGGTTGGCTTGGTAGTCTTTATTTGCCACCAAAATCTTTCTGTCTTGTGAGGACTAATACTTTAGGGAAGCTTGTATCCAGATCATGAGTCTTCTACATTTTTTTTTATTATTTGGTTTGGGCTGTAGTGTTAAGTTGGTCTGAATGGAATGACTTCATTCTTTGAAAATAAGAACATTGTAAACCCACCATAGTTTGATGCCCTAGCCTGACATGTTTACTTCTTGTGGAAGTGGTGGGGGTGAATCTTGAAGGTGGTATTTGTTTTATTTATTATGACAAAAAAGTACTTGTATGAAAGAACTGTGTGATTTTTGCTAGGTATTAGAAAACACTACCTTTTTGGTACTTGTGTTTTACCATCTATTGCTGACATTGCCAGTCAAAGATGGTTGAACCTGCATTGGCCATTTTAGGTTCCTCAGACTAGTCATCTTTTTTTCTGGTTTCCTCTGGTGTAGTCCTTTCAGCCACCATGGACCAGTGGTTAGGCAGGTCTTCTGCAGCTGTTGGAATGTCCTGCATAGGCATGGGAAAACCACTTTTGTTGGTCTCCGAGGAAGGAAGGAATGGGAAACCTTCTCTGCCTGGCTGGACTAAATTACGTGTTTCCTAGAGTGATGTCCCTGATGTGAGTCAGGCTGCTTTTATGGATATGCCTGGTAAAAAGAAGCAGAACGTCAGACATTTATTCTCCCATCTCTTTTACTGTAGGTAGAGAAGGAAGATTTTTGGGCTTATCTTAGGTCTTAGTTCAGGATCTTAACCCTTTGCATTTTAGTTATATTGGTAAGCAAAAATAAATTATTCTGTTTCTGAAAATTCCCAATGTGATGAACAGGGAATAGACCTGGAGGGAGCAAGTTCAGATGTTTATTCTCAGCCTAAAGGTTCTGATTCTGATAAGACTGTGTATTCTGATTTCCCTATGATAAATTTTCCTTTTCTGAAACCATCTCTAAAAGGAATCAATATATCTGAAGTAGTTACTTAATTTGCTCTGCAACCTGTGGGTATCGGATCCGACTTCGGATCCGAACCGGCAGCTTACCAAGATCCGAGCTCCTAGCTCCTCCCCCCTACCCATAACCCTCTGCTACTAACCACATTACCTCAGATCGTTTTTTGCCGCGGCTGAAGAAGCTTTCCTTTTGAAGAGCTCCTGGCTGGGTGAGATCGTTTCTATCTTTTTTCACCAAAAAAAAAAAGTTTCAAAATCATGTGTGTGTGGTAGTAAACCTTTCTACCCCTTTTTATTGTAAGTTTTAAATTTTACTGGTACAGTTAATTAGTTTATCTTTGTCACTCCCCCTCCCCCCTTAGCGTTTGGGTGTGTGTGTGAGTGCTTTAACATGGCGGAAGGGCCTAAGGCCATTTTTTCCAAATGTACTGAGTGTGGCCACAAGCTTTCCCCAGCTGATGGCCACACTCAGTGCGTTTTGTGCCTGGGGGCAGCCCGTCTCTCAGAGGCCTGCCAGATCTGTGCGGCCTTTAATCCCCGGGCACTTCGGGATAGGAAGAACAAGCTGATCCTGGCGGGAATGCTCCCCCAGGAGTCAGCTTCTTCCTCTCCTGTTCGGGCTCCGGCTGCCTCAGCGCCCTCTGTTTCCTCAGCTCAACCCGGGACTCAACCTCCCACTTCGGGTTTGAGCTCTGGGGAAACTAGTGCCTCCTCAACTAAAGAGAAGAGGCACAAGGATAAGGAGGGACATAGATCCCATAAAAGGCGGGCCGAGTCTCACCCCTCGGCTCTGCCAGCAGAAATAACTAAGTCTCCTTCGGGGGTCTCTGGATCCTTCTCCTCTTGGCTCCATTCGCCTAACTTCTCGTCGGAGGAGGATCATCGGTCTCCCTCGAGGTCGTCGAGGCGGCCCTCCCGGCCCGCCTTGACTACCTCTTCCAGGTCAACTAAAAGCATCTCCGAAGCCGATATGGATCGGATGGTGCGTCAGTTCTTACAGACCCAAATGCAGATGCGGGTGCTCTTGCCTCCCCCCCCCCTCTGGAGGGGAGCGCGGCCCCCATGTTTGCCCCGATCACTCCTTCTCTGACTCGTTTTTGGATCTCGGAGTCATCGGATCCGAGCCCATTCGGACCCAGGGAATTGTCGGCACCTATAGCGCTGGTCTCTTCGACGCCGACTATGCCCTCGAGCTTGTCAGATCCGAGCTCTCTGGGCTGAGGGCTGAGCATCGGATCCGAGGGAGTTGTATCTTCAGAGCTGTTGGCTTCGGAGCGCACCTCTCTCTCTGCGCCAACTGCTTCAGCTCCGACCCCGATCCCTTCCTCGGAGCTGAGGAGATTGCTCTCAGAGGCTGGCGAGGGTGATCCTCCTTCGGCTTTTGAGGTAGTGGAGAGGGTACTGTCGAGATCCTCCAGATCCCCGGTTCGGGCTTTGGATCCACCCATACCCCCACTGTATGAGGGTCTGTCTTCCATCATCCGACCATCGGGACAGCCTGCCCAAGCCCTCCAGCTAGTTCCTGTTGAACAACAACCCGTGGACGAGCCCTCTTCGGATAGCCCCACCGAGGAGGTTCCTCGGAAATGTCGGTGTAAAAGGAGGCACCTGGACTCCCCCGAGTCCGTTACCACTGACACGGACTTAGATGATGGGGAGGGTTCCCCAAGGTCACCCCCTGACGATGTCTTCTTTGGAGACATCATGGAAATGTTGCATATTAGAGGGGGGGGTGGTCTTCCCAAAAACCTTCCCTTGATGAATCAGTGTTCCGGGAGACGTTTGAGGCAGGCCCATCTACTTCCTGGGTGTCCCCTACGGCCGACCCCCTGGTGGACTTAATTACCACCAGGGTGTGGAAGGAGCCTGTCACCGTGGAGCCAATACCTAGTCATCCCGACAAAATACTAAGCCCCCCTACAGATAGGCAATCATGGGCCAAAGGATCCCCTGTTGATGCCATGGTGGCGGCGGCCACCAAGAAAGAACTCGCTCAGGAGAGTTCTCTGGTCCACCCACCAGATAAAGAATCTCGAGCGCTGGACCGGATTGGGAAGCGGATGTTTGCTTCAGTGACCTTTTCTATAAGGGCTCTGAACTATATGGCACATACCATCAGGCTACAGCGAGACTTGATCAAGGAATACGCTGCAGCCCCCCCAGAGTCCATGTCGGTCGGAGACAGGAATGTGTTTACGACACGAATGGCCACTCTGAAATCCATCTCCAATACGTCTATGCGGCTCCTCTCTCATGCTTCGGAGGGAGCCACTAGAGCCAGCGGAGCAGGGGACGTCTTACGACGTCATGCCTGGCTCCATCTTTGCGACTTCGCGAATCCCTTGGAGGCGTCCTTCGCGAACTCCCCCTTTGATGGTTCTGCTCTTTTCGGCAAGGCCGTTCCACGATACACTGGTCCAAAGCGAAAAGGACGGGAAGACGCTGTCTGCCGTCGGAGTCCGCTTCTCTAGTCCCCAAAGATCCTTCTCCAGGAATCAGAGGGGACAAAAGAAGCTGTGGTTCCGCAAGTCTCAGCAATCCCATCCAGCTGCGGACCACTCATCCTCTAGAGGCAGAGGAGGACAAGGTGGACGCCGGCCCAGAGGCAGAGGGGGGCCGTGTAATTTCGGGTCTAGAGAACCTTTCTCGACAGACCCGCGCAATAGCCCTGAGGGCTTGCCTGACTGTCCCTCTCTGGAGGCAGTCGGGGGGCGGTTGACGGAGCACCTGTCAAACTGGCAGTCCCTTGCAACGGATCGATGGGTGCTCCGTATAATTTCCAGAGGTTACTTCATTCCTTTCCTAAATCTTCCCCCCAAAACCAGACACCTCCCCGATGTACCACCCGATCAGAGGGAGGCAGCGGCTTTAGAGATTTTAAAGCTGCTAAGAAAAAGAGCCATCCAGCCCGTCCCCCCAGATCAGTCCGGATTGGGTTATTACTCAAGGTTCTTTTTGGTGCCAAAGAAAACGGGGGACCTCAGACCCATCTTAGACCTTTCCGCTCTGAACCTGTTTATTCCCAAGGAAAAGTTCCGAATGGTCACTCTTCAATCTATCCTCCCCCTTCTGTGGGAGAACGACTGGATGTGCTCCATAGACCTCAAGGATGCGTACTACCACATTTTAATGGACAGACGATCCAGGAGGTTTCTCCGCTTCCGGCTCTGAGCCAGTCATTATCAATTCAGGGTTCTTCCATTCGGCCTCACTTCAGCCCCCAGAGTGTTCGCCAAAGTCATGGCAGTGGTTGCTGCCCACCTGAGACTTCAGGGCATTCAGGTCTTCCCGTACCTAGACGAATGGCTCCTTACCGCGACCAACAGGCATCAGCTCTCAGTAGCGAGAGATTACGCACTGACTCTAGCCCACAACCTAGGCATTTCAGTAAACCTGCAGAAGTCCTGCCTGTGCCCCACTCAAGCCCTGGAATTCATAGGGGCCAGGTTGGATACTCTAATCTCTCGAGCTACCCTAACATCAGTCAGACTGAACAGCTTGTCTTATCAGGTGTTAGCCCTTCTCCGGAATCCTACTCCTCCAGCGGAGTTAGTCCTGAGGGCACTAGGGTCTATGGCAGCCCTGATCGGTCTTTCCCTCCATGCCCGCCTGCGAATGCGAATATTGCAATGGACCCTTCAAGTCCAATGGTCCCTCTTGCTCCACCCGTTGAACACGCCCATACCGCTGAGCAGAGTTTGCAGGGACTCCCTTCTTTGGTGGGTGCATGCGCGGGAACTCAGAGAAGGGAGGCCCTTTGTGATCCCCCCGGTCAAAGCCACGTTGACCACGGACGCTTCTCGCCGTGGGTGGGGGGGCATTGTTCAGGCAGATCCATTCAAGGCACGTGGACTCCTCTAGAGACCGCACTGCATATCATTGTCCTAGAGATGAGGGCACTGCTTTTGGCGTTGCAAGCTCTCCACGACCTTCTTCCCCTGGGGACTATTGCGATCCAGACAGACAACATGTCTGTAGTCTGGTACATAAACAGGGAGGAACCAGATCCTACCCCCCTGTGTCGAGAGGCCATGAGAGTTTGGGAATGGGCGATCTCCACCAACCGTTTTCTGGTAGCAACGCACATCCCGGGATGATCCACCATATTAGCGGACAAGCTAAGTCGGGTGCTTCTCACTCCGTATGAGTGGTCTCTGAATCCATCTGTTGCGAAACAGATCTTCCACAAATGGGATCAGCCTCGCTGCGATCTTTTTGCTTCTCCTTTAAACACAAAATGCAGCGAGTACTTTACAATAATTCCCCCCAGAGGGGAAACCCCCAGAGACGCTCTGGTCCATGCTTGGCCTCCCGGGCTCCTTTATGCTTTTCCTCCCCTTCCTCTCATGATGAAGTTCATTCAGAAAGCCTGTCGGTTGGGGAGCAGAGTTATCCTCATAGCCCCATTCTGGCCTCTGCAGATCTGGTTCCCCTTTCTGCGGTCTCACAATGTGGCTCCTCCGTGGATTCTGGATCCCAGTCCAGAACTGATTTCTCATCCCGCGGATTGCCCAGTGCCCAACCTGGTCAACCTCAAGCTTGCGGCTTGGCTGATCCAGTTCCATTAATGGCTAGGACTCCCGGTATCTCATCGCCCGTTAAGGCCATTCTGGTTGCGGCTCATAAGCCATCTACCAGAAAACTTTACAACAGTAAGTGGAAACGTTTTTCCATTTGGGCCGAAGATAAGGGCTTGGACCCATTTACTGTCCCTATCACGACCATCCTGGACTTCCTCTCGTTAATCTTTCAACAGGGAGCAAGTGCTTCTACGGTTAAGGTACAATTGGCGACCATCTCCCATTTTCATATGGGTGATGGCATAGGTTCCTTAGCATCTACAAAGTTGTGCAAAACCTTCTTACGAGGCATCTTCCTTTTAAATCCACCGATAAAGTCTGTGGTCCCCCCCATCGGACCTCACTCTAGTCTTGCAAGCCTTAACGAGTTCACCTTTTCCTACCTGCGGCCTCAATTCCGTTGAAGTTCTTGTCATGAAAAACAGCCTTCTTAGTGGCTATTACTTCGGCCAAAAGGGTTTCAGAATTACAAGCCTTGTGTATAAAGCCTCCTTACCTCATCTTTCACAAAGATAGTGTCCCTCAGGACTAACCCGTCTTTCTTGCCTAAGGTTGCTTCAGAAGCAAATATAAATCAATCGATAAATCTACCAGTGTTTTTTCCCACATTTCAGAACAAGGGAGAATACACATTACACAAATTGGATGTACACAGACAGCTGCGTTTCTGCTTGCATAGGACTAGAGAGTTTCGCAAGTCGAACCAGTTATTTGTCTCGTATGCAAAATCAGCCATGGGTAAAGCCATTTCAAAGTTACTGTAGCAAATTGGATTTGTCAGTGTATTATTCAGGGGTATATATTGTCTGGCAAACCAGCCCCGGTTAATATCTGTGCTCATTCTACAAGATCTGTAGCCACTTCAACAGCCTTCTGGTCTAGGGTTCCAGTGGACGACATATGTTCAGCAGCTACTTGGTCCTCTTCTCATACGTTCATTTCTCATTATAAATTAGATGTGATTTCGAGAAGTAAGGCTTCTTTTGGCTCCGCGGTGCTTCGGAATATCCTTCCATAAGGACCACCCAGGTTCTTATAAGGTAGCTGGGGACTCTGTCCCACAGGTTGTAGAGCAAATGAAGTAACTACTTCAGATAAAGAAGTTATGTACTCACCATAACGTTCCATCTGAGTAGGTACTTCATTTGTCTGCAACCGACCCCCCCCCCTGCCATCCCCCGAACCTTTCGGGATTTTTTGATCACCTTTGCAGTTGATATTTCGTGTTTCCAGGTTGGTAAGGCAAAAAAAAAAAAACTATCTGAGGTAATGTGGTTAGTAGCAGGAGATTATGGGTAGGGGGAGGAACTAGGAGCTCGGATCTTGGAGCTTGGTAATCTGCCGGTTTGGATCCGTATTCGGATCCGATACCCACAGGTTGCAGACAAATGAAGTACCTACTCAGATGGAATGTTATGGTGAGTACATAACTTCTTTTTTCATTGGGAACTAAATGATGATCTGCTTTGTTTGAAAAAAAAATTATTACAACTGGAGTTTCTCAGTCTACTGCTGCTGTTTCCTGTTCTTCCACCTTTGGATGGTGTGTTTATTAGTGTGTGCAATATGACTGACAGCCAGTCTGCACCTCTTAAGAGGGCATATAGACTGCATAAGTGTTATAAATACTTAATCTGATGTTGTCATTCATCGTTCATTCTTGACAAATGGGCTCTGTACCGATCCTCAGAACCGGCTTGGCCGTTATGCAGCTGACGCCAGCCAAAAAGCTCTTGAGCTAAGACTCTACCCATAATGCTTCTCTTTCCATTACCTCAGATCTCGTTTGCCGCTCTGTCAGCAGGATGGATCAGCCATTGCTCTCAGCTAAGTCTTAAAAATTTTCTATAATTAAGCTAATTCCTTGTTCTTTTTGTTCGCTATCTATATACATATATTTTATAGCTTCATATTATTGTTTCAGCTGTGTTGCATTCTCTACCCTATACCTTTGGTAATCTCCGTTACCATTATTGGTAACTGCCTCTCCCGACTTTCTTACCTTTCTGGTAATTCTTAGTACCATCATTGGTACTTCTTTTCTTCTTTTTCCTTGTACCTTTTAGTATTTCTCGACTACCATCATTGGTAGACCGTCAGTCTATCCTTGGTGTGTGTGTGTTTACACTTGTTATCCTTTAAATGCCAGTTCTTAAAATGGCAGGAAAAACTTAGACACCTCTGAATTTAAACAGTGCCAAGACTGTGAAAGAAAGATGCCCAATTCTGATGGGTATCTTTCATGTGTTTATTGTCTAGGAGCTCCACATCTTGAGCTGAATTGCAACATCTGCAAGGCCTTTAGTAACCAGGCCTTGTTCGAGGGTCATAATAAGCTCATTTTGAAGGGCTTGTTGAAAACTACTTTTAGTGAAGCTTTGTCCCAGTCTGATTCCCCTCCGAAATCAGACCCTCCCAAAAAGAAGAGCCTCTTGGCACGTGTTTTCCATGGCACCAGTGGCCTAAAAACATAAGGCTCTGATTCTGACTACCTCCACAGAACCAAAAACTAAGGTACCGAAAGTACAAATTCAAGAATCCTCAGCACTAACTGCTGCTACTACTGTGCCTTCGGCACCAGTTTCAGCACCAGCATCTTTGGTTTCCAGCTCATTGCAGACTTCTCCTATGGCCGCTCAGGAGCTTCTACCCACTCCCTCGGTGCCAAAACCAGATCCAAATCTTCCATAGACTCCTTTGTGTGTCAGCTACCCAGTCCTTTTCTGGAATGACCGGATTTTAAAGAAGGGGTGGCCTAATAGTTAAGGTGTTTGCCTTACAAACTCAAGGTGCAGGGTTTGAGTCTCACAAGGGATAACTGGCTAGGCTTAAAATAGCTTGTAAGGGCAGTTAGCCTAGTACTAACCTATAACCTATGTCTCCTTCAGTGTTACCTGTTCGATCCTCCAGGAGTCTTTCTGAGATTGATGTAGTGAGATTGGTGGATCAGCTGTTGGCAGCCAGAGATATCCCTGCCCCTTCTCAGGCCCCTCTCCATACTGGAGTTGGGTTATCTTCTCCAAGGACTCCTACATTATCTCCTCTCTGACTTCCATTGGAGCTTTGGAGCCCAACACTTTGATACCCCCGGTACCAGCTGTTCCGGTGCCATTAGGCATCCCTACCTCAGTACCGGTTGTTGCTCTGATTTCTGTGGTTCCCTCATCGGAACTGACAGATTCTCAGGCCTGACTCCACTGTTGGTTCCGAGGGTCTCGGAACGGCTTCTGTTTTTTATTCAGAGCCGACCTTGGCTTTCGGGGCTTTATCGGTTGTTGGTCCTTCCCCGGCTTCTGCTTCAGAGGGTGGACTCTTGGAGTGGGGTGTGACCTCTTTTCCGAGTTGCTTTCTCGGTTCCGGGCTCTGAGTCCTCTTTGGGAGTCCTGCCTTCCAGGTTATTGAGAGGGCTTTAGCCTCTGCAGGCTCCCAGCTGGACCCTCCTACATTGGAATGTCACATTACCATATCTTCTGGTCCAGAGGTGACACCCGTCTCTACGACAAGACAGCGAGCACCGAAGCTTCAAGTTACCCTTGAACAGGGCCTCTCTTCTTCTGAGTCTTCCTCAGAGATTCCCACTTAAGAACACCCCCCCCCATAAGAAGACATGCAAGAGGAAGCACCTAGATCCCCCCAGAAGAATCTGTCACCGAGTACATGGATTTCGATGAAGGGGAAGGTTCCCTCCAGTCACCCCTCCGAAGATGTCTCCGTTGGAGACATCTTAGGGAATCTCAGAGGGGTAACTGGAAGCCTCAAGACCCAACCTCTGAGGAATCCATGTCCTTGCCAGTGTTTGGTGCTCGACCATCTACTTACTGGGTGACCCCACCTGCTGACAATCTTAAGTTGATCAAACATAGGGCTTGGAAGGCCCCTGACTCCAGAAGGCCTGCTTCCCGGAGACCAGACAAAACTCATATCTCCGCTGGAGGACCACCAATATTGGGCCAAGGGTTTAGCAGTAGATGCCATGGTGTGGAGGCAGCTTCCACCAAGAAGGAACTCACCGAGGCGAGTCCTACTGTACATCATCCTAACCAGGGGTCTAGGATGATAGACAGTTTTGGAAAGTGGGTCTACCCTTCATCGACCTTCGCACTCAGGTATTTGAACTTTATGACACATTGTACTAGACTCCAGAGAGATCTGTTTAAGGAGTTATGGGATACTCTCACTGTAGCTGTGTCTAACAAGGTGCAAGGTAAGGTCACCTCTCAGCTAGCCACCCTGGAGTCTGTATATCAAAGTCATCCATGGGGTTTATTGCTCACTCAGCCGAAGACGCAACCAGAGCAGCGTGTTCTGGCGTTGCTATAAGGTGCCTGCCTGGATGCGCTTGTGTGAATTTGCTGAGCCATTCAAGGCTTCCTTTCATCAATACTTCTTTTGACGGATTATCTTTGTTCGGCCGCAAAGTGAAGGGCACACTAGCCAAGTGTGAAAAGGAGGGAAAGACCCTGTTTGCTGTGGGCATTCATTTTTCTGCTCCTCAGCAATCCTATTTCAGGAATCAGAGGTGTGGAAATATGAGCTTTGACAAGTCCCAGAGGCCTTTCCAGAACACACATGGTGCCGGCTTCCCTCGAGGCAGAGGGGGGAGCTCAGATGGAAGACGCTTACCATGAGGCAGAGGTGGCCCGTGAAACCAGGGTTCTAGAGACAGCTCCTCTGGACAACCCTACCAGTGCTCCTGAAAGGAAGTCCAATTGCTTTCCTCTGGAAGTAGTCGGGGGGAAGACTCTCACTGCAGGCGACAGCCTGGCAACAAATAACCTCCGATACTTGGATGAAGAGAATTATTACTAGTGGGAGAGGCTATTACAGCCCTTTCACCCTTTTCCCCGAGATCACTGAGAAAAATCCCCAATGTCCTTACCCAATCAGAGGGTTCAAGCGGCCATAGAACTTCAGCAACTGCTAGAAAAAGAGTCATCCAAGAAGTCCCACCAGACCAGATAGCATCCGGATTTTACTCCAGCTTCTTTATAGTGCCAAAGAAAATGGGAGTGGCGCCTGATATTGGACCTCAGTCTTCTGAAAAAGTTTGTTCAGCAGACAAAATTCTAGATGGTCTGGTCATGGTTCAGTCTATTCTCCCCTTTCTAGGGAAAAATGATTGGATGTGCTCTATAGACCTTCAAGATGCGTATTACCACATAAAAATGGACAAACGCTCAAGAAGGTATCTCCGCTTTCGTCTAGGGGTCAGTCATTATCAGTTCAGAGCGCTGCTCTTTGGCCTCACCACAGCCCCCAGGGAGTTTACCAAATGCATGGCAGCAGTCACGGCTCATGTGAGACTACATGGATTCCTGGTGTTTCCTTATGTAGACTACTGGCTCCTCACCACCCACCCAGGGATCTACTGCTTCAAGCCACAGACTTTATCATATATATGTTTAGTACTCTGGGCATAACCATCAACAAAGAAAAGTCACAGCTATCTCCCACTCAGGACCTGGAATTCATAGGAGCCCACCTCAGCACGTTTTCAGGTATAGCTTCTCTACCCTTTCACAGTCTCCAAAAGGTAAGTTGTCAAATACAACTTATTTTAGTGAACGATAGTGCCCACTGTACTTTTCCTTCAAGCCCTGGTATCAATGGCAGCGGCCATCACCTTGGTTCCCTTGGCGAGATTTTACATGAGGATACTTCAATTGCATCTGGCCTCCCAATGGTCCATCCTATCTCATCCTACGACTCACCCGATCTTAGTAACAGGACATTACAAAAAGGATCTATCCTGGTGGATGCAGTCAGAAGAAATCCTTATGGGCTGTCCCTTCGTTCCCCTGCAACCCAGGGCCATAGTTACCATAGACGCCTCCCAGATGGGGTGGGGGTGGGGGGCATTTTCTGGGAAGAAGAGTCCAAGGCACTTGGTCTCCACTAGAGGCCAACTTGCACAGCAGTGTCCTGGAAATGAGAGCAGTCCTCCTAGTGTTGCAAGCCTTTCAGTCTGCTCTTCTTCTGGGAACAGTTGCAATTCAATCAGACATGTCAGTGGTATGGTACATCAATGAACAGGGTGGAACCAAATCCTACCCCCCTTTGCCAGGAAGCTCTCAGAGTATGGCAATGGGTGGTATCTTCCAACCTCTTTCTCGTGGCAACACATATCCCGGGGTGTTCCAACATGATAGCGGACAAGTTGAGCAGACACATTCTTATGTCTTACGAGTGGTCTCTCAATCACAAAGTGGCAAAGGAAATCTTTCACCGATGGGGCCAGCCTTGCTGCAGCCTTTTTGCCTCCCCAGTGAACAGCAAGTACAGCAGCTACTTTGCCCTAATTTCCCCTCAGGGTGGTTCTCTGAAAGACGCTTATTTATTGATTGGCCTCGGGTCTTCTTTATGCCTTTAGCCCCTTCCCCCCCATACCCCTCTTGCTAAAGAAAGCCCAAAGGTTGCTAAACAAAGTGATCTTCATTGCTTCCTTCCGGCCCAGGCAAATTTGGTTCTCCTTTTTATGGCCTCACTTGATTCACCATCCATGGATTCTGGACCCAGTTCCAGACCTGCTGTCTGACCTGCAGGAATTGGTGCATCCCGATCTACGCACTCTCAGGCTCACAGCTTGGGTCTTTCAATTCCGTTGATCGCCAGGCAGAATAATATAACTTCCCCAGTACGAAAGATTCTACTGTATTCCCATAGGCCTTCCACCAGGAGACTCTATTCCCCAGTAAATGGATGAGATTTTCAATTTGGGCCTCGGAAAACAATTTAGATCCTTTTTCGGCACCTGTTGAAAAAGTTTTGCAGTTGTATAGCATTCCTTTTTGACCAAGAAGCCTCTGCCTCCACCATTAAAGTCCATTTAGCAGCCATTTCGAATTTTCACAATGGCTACAACGACCATTCTTTATTTTCCCATTGCCTGTGCAAGGTTTTTCTCAAAGGTGCCTTGCATCCTAAAACCACCTTTCAAAGATCCCTTAGCTCCGTGGGATCTAACCTTGGTTCTGCAATCTTTAGTACTACCTTCCTTTGAACCAGAAGCTACTTGCCATCTTAAATTCCTTTCCTGGAAAACTTTTTCTAGTTGTCATTACTTCCTGCAGAAGAGTGTCTGAGAATCCAGGCAGTGTGTATGAATCCCCCGTGTATCATTTTTCATAAAGACAGAGTGTCGCTGAGAACTAACCCTTCCTTTCCTCCTAAGGTAGTTTCTGAATCCAATATTAATCAAACTGTTGAGTTACAAGTCTTCTTCCCCAACTTTTCCGGCAAAAGTGAATGTTGCTTACACTTACTGGACGTACAGAGGCAACTACGTTTTTACCTTAACAGGACTAAAGAATCCAGGAAATCAGTTCAGTTGTTTATTTCTTTTTCTGGGCCAAACGGTGAGAAAAGCTGCAGCTAAAGTGACTATATAAATTGCTGAGAGACTGTTACTTTCATTTATACACATAACTAGAAGTTACCTGTGCCCGTTAAAGTGCATTCAGCCAGATCAGTTGTCCCAGCAGCTGTTTTTCACTGAAAAGTTTCTATGGACAAAATATGTGCAGCTGCAATTTGGGCTAAGCCTCATACCTTTATCACTCATTCCAAATTGGATATGATCTCCAGGGGAAGAGCATCCTTTGGCTCTGTGGTTCTCAGGAATATCCTTTCATAAGACCACCCAGGAATTAAAATAGCTGGGGACTGTGTCCTGTTTGTCAAGAATGAACGAAGATTGTCAATATCAGATAAAAAAAAGTTATGTACTCACCGTAACATTCCATCTGTGTTGTCGATCTTCGTTCATTCTTGACATCCCCACCCACCTTTACCCCTCCTGTAGATTTCCTGGGGGATTGAATCCTTGTCCTGGGTTTCCTTTGGGTTTTTACCGTGGACATTGCTTCTGCTTACAATTTTTGTATGCACTGTTACTGTGGTCTGCAAACTCGATCTGAAGTACTGGTGAGAGGGGCATTATGGGTAGAGTCTTAGCTCAAGTGGTTTTTGGCTGGCACGAGCTGTATAACAGCCGAGCGGGTTCCAAGGATCGGAACCGAGTCCATTCGTCTTGAATGAATGAAGATCGACAGCACAGATGGAACATTATGGTGAGTGCGTACATTCTTTTTTCCTAATCTCAAATCTGACCCTCCAGTGATGGTTTTCCTTGTTAAATCATTTTGCAGTTAAATATTTAGTAAATGATAATCCTTCTCTCCAACAAGGATGGGAATTTTTTGATAGCTTTGGGAAAAGATGGTATTCTTCCACGTATTTTTAGTTAATTGTCAGGCTCACATGTTAAAGTTTTTGCTTGCTTATTTTTTAAGAATACGAGGAACCATTACTGCTACATTTCCTCTATCTGAGGGAAAACCTTCTCTAAATACTGTTCTGTTTCTGAAGTGACCAAATATTCTTTGAAGTACTTTTATGACTCTGCTGGTACCTATTCCAGAGCAGCAGCAGCTACTGGGTTTGCTATGCAAAGATTTGCATGGTTGTGTTCTCAAAATTTGCCCGAGGATGTAAAATCTGAAAGTTTGAATCCCCTCCTGAATAGGGAGGTTTTATGTAGAGAACTGGCTGATGAGATAATGAAAAAATGTGACGAGAGAGGAAAAACTGATTTAAGGGGGGACTCAGATTTTTCAGCTTTCCTTCTTCATGTTTGTTAAAGGTTTCATCTGTAATTGATGAGCAGTCTCAGCAAACCTCAGGCAAGCTGACATTCAAAAAAAAAATAAACAGTGGCAAGGAGGTTCTTAGGGGAGAGCCTTCCAAAAAACACAGTCCAAACAAGTCGGAATGACTGTATGACTGTGTACAAAAGTGTAAGCCCCCCCACACACACACACACACACACATGCATACATACGCACACACACACACGCACACCTCCAGCAACCCATTAATTCTCCTCCAAAGTCTGGTTTTCTTTTTCTCTCCCTCTGTCTCTTTGGCAATGGATAATGTCAGACAAATGCGTTCTGAGAAGGGGTACAGATAGCAGTGAGAGTGCCTACCTCCTTTTCAGGGGATTCCTCTTCATTCACCAGATCAAATGTCTTTATTTTTCCACTGTCAGAAAGCATCTGCTGACTGAAAGAGTAATAGAACCTCTTTCCCAATTTCTTGCAGGAAAGGGTTTATTCAAAGATGATTCTGTTACCAAAGAAAGAAGCTTCTTGGAAACCAGACTAGTGTTCTCTTTTCTCATCTAGTTTGTGAAAGTTCCAGCATTCAAAATGCTGTGGCTTCACAGACTGTTATCCTCACTTTCAGTTTTCTGGTAACACATTCTAGTAGCCACATTTCAGATGTTTTTTACAATTTTCCATGTTTGGATTACTCCTTCAGTTTTCTGCATTACCCTTTGGGTTATCCTCTGCTCCAAAGGTTTTTACAAAGTGTCTAGCACCAGTGACAGCCTGCTGCAGACTGCAAGATAGTCATGTTTTTTCTTTATTTAGACCACTTGCTTATCTTTGCAAAGTCATTTTCAAAGTGTCAGGAATCTTTCACTTGGGTAAGAGATCTCCTTTACAATCTTGGTTTCCAGGAGAACATTAAACAATTGTGTCTAATTCCATCCCACAGAATAGCATTCCTGGGGTGTCTCCTGAATACATCATTCAAAGAGCTTTTCTCCCATATGAAAAGTAGGTCTATATCTAGATTTGTTTGTGAGCTTTTCCATTCAGTCAGTCAAGGATTTAGGCAATGGAATTTCTCCGGATTTTATGATTTATGGCATCTGTGATACTCCTGATTCCTTCAGTCAGACTCCTCATGAGAAAGATTTGGTGAAACCTAAAATCTCTGTGGTTCCAACTTCAACACCCCTGACTTTTTAGATTCAAGTTTTGGGAATTGGATTTGTAAAAAAAAGGAACTGGTTTGGTGGCGTGACCAGTTTTATCTAAGTATAGGTCTCCCATTCTACCTTCCAGCTCTACCACTGTCTCTAATAACAGATGCCTCAGACTTTGCTGGGGGTGTCTTTGGAACAGGAAAGACCAAAACACACATGAAAGAGGTGTTGGCCGTAACAAATGCTCTCAACTCCCTCAGTCAGCTGTGGTTGCCTGGACTTTTACATGTGATTACAGACAACAGATTACAGAATGATGTGGTACATAAGCCAACAAGGGGAATTCCAGATCTTACCCTCTTTGCATATTAACCATGGTAGTCTGGGATGTAGCACTTCAGCACAATGTCACTGTAGGTTTCTTGCATTCCATCAGAGAAAAACTTTGTGGAAGACAAGCTGAATAGAACCAGGACAGGCACTCAAGAATGGAAACTGAATCGGGGTGGTCTTCCAGAATTTGATCTAGCTGTGGAGAACATCTTGGGTAGGTCTGTTTGCTTCTGTTTACAAGCAACTGGCAAAATTATGCTCTAGGACTCCTTTCAAGTAAGCCTGGAAAACAGTTGCATTTTAATTTCCTTCAATGAGATGTTCTTGTATAGCTGTCCACTGATATCCAGGGTCATTCCAATGATTCAAAAGGACTCCAAAGATCATTATTGTGGCTCCCTTCTGGCCCAGGTAACAGTGGTACACTCCCTTCTTTTGGAAATGGCCAAGGACAATTACCTCAAGCTTCCTCACAGACTGCACCTACTCACACAAAGCATGTGTTGTTTGGTACACCCCAGCTTGAAACAACTTCATAGGACTTCCTGAGTAATAGAATTGTAATACCTTTTTGGCACATGTTTTCTGAGGACATGCAGGAGGTATTAAAGGAGAAAAAGAAACTTTCTACTAAGAATTCATATTTTAGCAAATGGAAAAGATTTTCTAGTTGCTGCTACATTAAGAACCAAGAACCTTTTAAGGCTAACATTTTTTCTGGTTCTGCAGTAGTCATGTGAGTTATCCTCTGGCCTTGGTTATTCTGTCAAGGTTGATCTGTCAGCCATTTGAGCATGCCCGCCCATGGCTCCCTTTCTTTCAGTGAACCCTCATTTCAAACTGTTTTTGAAAGGGGTTCTATATATCAATCCACCTAGAAAACAGGTGGCTTCTTCCTGGAATCATAATTTTATTTTGGAAAAATTGACACTTGCATTTGAAACAGCTCATCAGCCTAATTTAAGGCTCTTCTGTAAGAAGTGTGTGTGAAATGCAGGGTTTTATGCTGGGTCAACCTTATCTCATTTTCCACAAAGATAAGGTTCCTTTTAGAAGGAGTCCTTCATTTATGCCTAAAATGGTAACCATGTTTACTTTGAGCCAAGCTATCCACTTCTCCGTCTTCTTTTCAGAACTTAAAAATGAGGAAAAAAGGATTCTTCATACTCTTGATTTCCACAGACAACTCTGATATTGTCTTGACAGAATTAAACCTTCAGAAATTCTGATCAGTTTTTCATTTTTTTATGAAGGTAAAAAAAAAAAAAAAAAGGCAACCGGTGTCAAAGCAGATACTTTCCAAATGGTTGTTCCATGCTCTTTGCTTTTTTTGCACCCACCTTAACAAATCAATTCCAGGTTGGGCCAAGACGCATTCTATATACGGCCTTGGCTTTTCACTAGTTTTTTGGAAAGGGTGACTATAGAAGTATTCTGGAGTCTGCAGCCTGGTCCTCTGTATATACTTTCACAAAGCACTACTAACCGGACTTCATTTTCAGATTAGTATGTGTGTGGAAGCACATGTGCAGAAGACATAGCCTTACTATGGTGATCTGGGTGCTCACTTAAACCACTGGGGTTTGGGGCTTAAAGAGAAAACACTGTGACTATCCATATTAATGAGGGCTTGAGACAGTCTGTTTGCAGACTGGCAGAAGTGGCAGCAGTAGTGGCTGAAGCAGAGGGAGGATCGTTGTTAAGACTTGGTCTCAACCCTGCTGGTAGTCTACAGTATGGATAGGGCTGTGGAACGTTGATAGTCCGTGGGTGCCATGGCATCAAACAGCCTTCATACCTTCCTGGATGAAAGCTTCCTCCTGTCAGCTGTTATCCAAGTTGGTGTCCATTTTGCCACTGATTAAGGAATTTATGAGCAAAGACTTTAAATTAGTGGAGCTCGATTGTTGGCAGATGTGAAGGCAGAAACCATACTCATAAAATAGTGTGTCCTTTTTATTTTTTGTTTTGTTTTTCACTGCTTTGATTACATTGCACTTTCCTGCAAAAAAAAGGTAGAGACCGTTACAAGCGGATATTACATCTGGAATTCCTCATTGAGTTTACCATTGTGGTGTTTATTGCATCTGTCTCTCCAGTATTGCACTTTTTTTCTTAGAAACTCAGGCAGTCAGGGTGTCGTCAAGAGAGCTTATCTATCATCACATCTTTTCTGAATCTTGCTTTGCAGATTTTGATCTTGGTCATCATGGAAAAATTCCATTGTTTGCTACCTAAAGCTCTGAAGCTTGCTGATTGTTCATGTGACTGTAAAATAATAAGGCAGGCCCTGTATTAGCACTCTTCCTTCTCCTTAAAGAGTGCAGTTTTTAATCAGGCTACCCATAGACACAAGAAGAGAAATGTATAGCTTGTTTTCTAGGTAGGGAATGGCAGGAGATGAAAAGTGCCTAGCACTGGGATTAATGAAAAGGTTTCTTGTGCAACATCAGTTCTTTTCAGGATCACCATGCATATAGCAGCTGTTGTATCTTCCCAAAGGTAATCCCATTTGTGAGACAACTTCTTTGTCACAGTGTCATGACTTTTGTCCTCAACTAGTCTGAGCTGGTGTTCTCATACACACACTGCTTCTGTAGAAAATGAGCCCAGGAGAGGTGCACCCCAACTGCCGTCTTGGGAATGGTACACCCCGGGGAAGGAGCCACACATTCCTGAATCATCAGACCCTGGAGAGTGGTTCTTCATATCAGCTGACTAGAGCTTACTGCTTCCATTCAGGCCTCTCCTCATTCAGCTCTCCCCTAGGTTCCAGGAAGGCTTGATGGCCCAGGTGGTGGAAGACACACTGAATACTCCTGCTTTTATGGTCTGAAGCTTAGGCCTTAGACTTCAGGTGAGTTCTGGCTGGACCTATCCTTGAGGGAACGTCCCCTTATTGGAGTGTGTCAACACCAGACCAGGTGCAAATGTTGTGTGTCCCTTTCATACCAGGGATACCAGCAAATATGTATTACTGTTCTTTACATCTTTCCTGGTGACAATACAGCTACACTGGAATATATCCTGCATTGGATATCCATAACAATTCCACATGAAAATATACTACTGGGTGATGTCATTATCTGTTGGCTGACATAATCTAGCTCCCACCCCACATCTAACATGAACTTCTGTGGTTTCACACAGCTAATTAATAGCCCCACACGTTATAGCAAGACATCAAATTCCTTATTAGACTGGATCCCAGTGTCAGACCTTAGCAAATTCACCTCATGTACAATGTCATCATCTGTCAGTAACCATCTCCCAGTTTATACAACCAGACAACTCACACATTCACTCAAGCAGCATGTTTATGTAACAGCACACAGCTTGTCTAAGTTTAACCCAGAAATATTCAGTACTACCGTATCATCTGTTAACTGGAACATCCTAAGAAAACTTTCCTTAGAAATGCTGTAAATGAATTCAGAATAACTTTCCTAAATAGCTTTGCACCCCCAGAAGGAAGAGTTTAAAAACCATGAATGTAATTTGACTATCCAAGTACTAATGCTGGATAGAGAAAAAGCATGGAAAGAATGGCAAAATTACAAAACACCACAGTATTTTAAACTTCAGAATGCTCCAAAACTGAGATAAAAAACAAGTAAATGAAGACAAAGATTATACTATTAACACCTTTTAGAGCAGTAGTAAACACAACCTTAAAAAATTCTGGTCAGCCATTAAAAAAAAAAAAAAGTCATACATCCTGAGCAAAAATTCAACCCTGACCCTTCTCCCAGTAACTCGCCACTTGAAACTGCGATAAAATTAAACTTTTATTTCATCGATAGTAAACCGTCCCTAACCAGGGGTTCCCCAACATCAAATCCCAGTCCTGCCTAACAGCTACCTTCAAACCTGCCCCTACATCCTGTATAAAGCTACTCTTAAACTCAAACTGTGCTGTATTTCAGCTGATGACCTTCCAAGCAAGTACCCAAGTGCTCCTCCAGGCATTTCTGTAGTTACGTCCTACTGCACCTCAAGGCGTCAAATATTGTTTGGTCATATTTTCATTCATTCGAAAACTGTGCTAGATACAAGTTATCAGAATATTTTATCTTGAAGCATAAATGATGGCAGACAATTGTACTGATATTTGATCTCTGTCAATGAGTGTTTGTTAAAGTTGTAGGCATAGCTCTCAACCTGGAAACATGAAAAATCTAGACAAAGGCCCATGAAAATAGGTACGACTGGCCAACTCTACATTGGTTAACATTATACTTTGCATACATAATTGTGCAACCCCACCCATTGCTGTGGAATTGTGGGATACCAGCAAACATTCAAATGCAAACTGAAGAACAGGCAAAATATTAAACACAAAATACAACCAGAACAATAGTTTTTATTTATATTAAAACTTGTATAAAAAAATAAAATACAGTTTTCTTTTATAAAAATAAACTGCCTCACACACTCGAACCTCAGAGTCGGTGACTGGAGCATTAATGGTTAGGCTTAAAAAGGCTAATAGTAAACACTAGTTTCTTAACAGCACAGTTTAAAAAAAACAAGGTTCTGAAATTCAGCATCAACTATTGCAACTCTATCAGAACCTTTAGAACAAGAGTCATCAATTTTACACAAGGTTCCTCTTTTTATACTTGCAACACTAAACTGCAAACTGTCCATTTTCTCCCTCCTATCAGTAATATCCTAATGCAAAGCATTCTCATTCAACTACTAAGTGCGATAACCAAACTGGAACACAAAGCTAAGAATCTGGAATTGTGGCTACCAACTATGGGAATGTAGAGAAGCTAACCGTCTAGGATCTTGGTGAATGGAAAAATAGGGTAAACATGGGGTACTTGTGGAATATATGACAACAGTGTTGGGAGAATGGAAAATGGACTGAAGTGGGCTGCAAAGTTAAAGAACAAAAGAAAGGCAGTGTGGCTGATGTGAGAAAAGAAGACGGCTATTGTGAACAGTGGAAAAATGCAAAGAATTGGAGGAACAAACAGGAGGAACAATGGGTCTCATATGCAGACGCCAGTAACAAATTAGCAAAATGTAGAGGGATGATCAAGGAAAATATGAAACAGAGGCTGGCAGGAGGCATTCTTTAGTAATATTTGAGAGAACAATCTGGGAGGTAAAATAGATCAACTGCCAGGGGATCAGATAAAGAATATTATATTAATGCTGTCCACCGGAATTTACTAAGGAAAGGGAGAGCAGATTACCAACCTGAGTTTACAGGGTATGTGAGGGAGATGGGTGAGATAAAGCTAACCAAAGCAGCAGAGGTGAAATGATGATTTGATCGCCAAGGGAGAATAATGCTAAAACATCCAATGGGAGGCTCTCAAGTTCACCCAGTTGCTGGATTTCACTTTTAGCAGAAATCTTTAACAGGCCTCTAAGAGAATGGAAAGTCGGTCATATCTCAATTTCTTAGAGAAAGAAAACGGGACAAAGCCACAAATAATGGGGGGACAAAATAAAGGCACAAAAATAGTGATAACTTTTTTTTAAATATTTCCCTTCCAAACTTAGAATGTTGACAGAATAACAGATCTTGCATAACATGAATTTTCTGAAGGATGAAGTCTGAAAATCAAATGTTTTATGTCTGCTGCCATTATTTTCTGACTTGACTCCTTAAAGATCAGCCAGAAAACCATGCATCTCAATTTTTAGAGCAAGAAATCTGGATAAAGCCACAAATAATGGGAGGGATGAAACAAAGGCAGAGTGACACTTTTTAAATACTGCTCTTCCAAACTTAGAATGTTGACAGAATAACAGATTTTGCATCATAGGAGGTTACTAGGCTAACAGCCCCAGGGTCCTTACAAGCCTAGCCAAGTTCAACCCATGTTCCCAAGGGTGTTACAGTCCTTTTAAATCTGCTATTGCCAACATTTGCATTAAAGCTCTACAAATCTGTTCACTCGTATCAAGCATAGGCAACCACTTCTGATGTACTACCTTATGCCCATGTACCAGATTAGAATAGGCTCTTCTCTGAAAGAACAGCCCAGTACTGCAGCAAAAGTACAATAAAATGCACAGACTAGAACAAATGCACATGCACAAATAAGGCAATCCCAACAGGAAGGACTCAAGTCACACTTATTCTCGGCAGGTGAACTTCCCACCCCTTTAAAATAACTTTACAGTGCTATATAATTATTTCTAATAAATGGGTAAGGGGTTATTAAGTTCTGGTTAACTTCTGGTGTGTCCTTTAGTGATGCTAAAGACACTGCTACCACACATCAAAATCTCCAAATGTTTATCGTACATACCCAAGAGAAAGTTACTGGTGAATATATCATGGCGAGCCCCATAAAACTAGTCTTAAGAAATTTAAAACTAAATTTCTTATGACAAAGTGGCTGTATTATATTCTTTGCAGTATACTGCAATAAAACACACAATTCCAAATACTCAGAGTTGCAAGAAAAAGTATAACCCACCTCTGTGCTACTGGTATGAGAACACTAATCAGTAGCAAAATATTAATAATCTTTGTGACTCAAAAGAGAAGAAACAATATTAACTCCGTTTGAAACAGTTTTGCACAATAATAAAAACAGATTACTATCTCTGCTTACAAGTACCAGAACATCGTGACAGAAACAACCTAACCCATAAGCAGTCACGGAACGATGTTATACCTGAAAAAGCAGGTGGCTCAAGATTCAACTTATCACTAGCAACACGCAAAAGTATTTCCGAACTTTTTCTGCAAGGAAAAAGATACCACTTCTTGCCTACAGTGTCCTGCAATTCTGTCAGACTGTTTTCAAAAGAACAGTACTGGGCTGTTCCTTACTCAATATTAATGCATGCCAAAAAGCACAGCCCCTTCCTCCTCTCTTCTCTTCTAAATAACTTGCAGCTCAGCATAACGGTTAGATTAGCCAACATGCTACTGCAACACTTTCAGAATAAATCAGAAACACTAAAGAATTATTACATACAAAGTATGTAACCTCTACATTGTCAGTAATTTAACTAAATGTCCCTTTGCTGAAATAAAACCAAGTTTCTAAAATAACTAACGTGATAATTATAAAAATAAATGTCTGAGTTAGCTATTTCTCAGGAATCTTAACTGCCAAGATGCGTCACGAAAGGCAACAGCATTGTGGTACTCAGTTTGCTTAAATACAATACCAAACAAAAGCTGATACGCAAACATTATCCACAGATGCAAACAAAAGCCAAGAAAATGGGTAGTCCCCTGCCAGGCTGGGTAGTGATGCACCTCTCCCAGCACTGCAGTGATCATACAGAGGCCAAAATTCACCTCCCCATGCTCACTTGCGTCTTTTTCCCTAATGTCTGCACAACACTCCAGTGACTAAAGTAACACTGAGATCTTTCCTGTTACCACACTCAACAGTTACCCCAAAAAGTCAAAGTAAACCCAATTATAGGTTCCACGAGTATAAACTCATTAGCAGCAAACCTCCAAGATCCAGTCCTGTGACATTTTCATTATTGCCCTTAGCAAGACCAGGCACAATTCTGGCCGGAGATAAATTTTCTCATCCTCTCCACCTGTAGGTTTTCCTATATACTGCTACACTTTAGCGCACTCTTAACTGCGGAAAGTTAAATACACTAGTACAGACTTCACTGGATGGCTGCTGCTTCTTGGCTTAGCTGTCAGTTGATTGCGAGTCAGACTCGTTGACATAGTAACTTAAATATAAAACGGCTAGAGTGAGCCTCCTCCAAATTCCACTCTGTTCAACATTCAAATTAACGTACAAATGTATGTACAGAGGTAAACAAACACACAGCCTCAGCTGAATTGCTGAATTCCAACAGGCTGGCAGTCTGCCTCAAGAAGCTGATGTCATTGTGTACAACCCCGCACATGATGATGCCAGCAACAACTTCAACCCCCCCAAAAAAAAGAGAGAGAAAACGGAATTGAAGGGGCCACTTGGAAATTCTTGGCACCCCGTTATTTTGCCCTCAGAACCAGTAAATACTGAGGAATTCGGTACGGTTGAGAGGTATACAGTGTAAGGTGATAATTTCATTTGTTTTATCAAGCCACACCCACTGGGAGTTAAAAGTACACACGAAAAAGTGCTGTACTGGAGGGAATGAGTTAAAATAGCAGCCAGTAGCATTGCCTATCCTGTGTCAGTCATTATAAATCCATGTTCCTTCTGTCAGGGGGAAAAATACACATTATTCCTAGTACACAAAGGAGGAAATTCAACAAACATCAGTAACTTTATACCCATAGAAATTTTATCCCCCTCTCAAAAATACTTGAAAAATGTATTAAAAAAATGATTGCTAAACTGTCTGCTGTGAGAACTCCTGTCCAACACACAACACTGTTTCCGTCCCTCCCGCAGTACTAACACTACACTTCTAACCTGTACGGATGCCATCAATAAAGCTAGAAATAATAGCAAACTAGTCTCTTATTTATTTCTCGACTTGTCTAAATTCCTTGACACAGTTTGTTACAGCAAACTTCTACTTCAGATGTCCTCACTAGGTGTATCTCAGGCCAAACTTTTATGGTTCAAAAGCTACTTGTCCAATAGATGTCAGTCAGTAAAGTGGCACTCCACCCTCTCTCCATACCTCCCAGTCACCACTGGTGTGTACCACAAGGCTGTATTTTTGGTCTCATCCTCTTTGACATTCTCACTAACACTCTTCACACATCGACATAACAGGCTTCCCTAATACAGTATGCACATTACTCGACACTTATATGCACATCAGACAGTTTGGCACATCTCCAAAAGAATTAGTCTGTAAGTTATAACAGCCACTGAAACATGGCTTTGTAAGTCTCAACTCATGTTTAACCCAGTAGAAAACAAACTACAAAATTTTCTACCCAAATCCTTTCCTCATGAACAAAACAATTTAAAATCATCTTTCTTAATAGTACAATAATTGAAGTCATTTTTGGTAGCAGATTATTAGGGATGATGGTGGATGATCATCTCAGATTTGACCTGTGTATACAAAAGTGCATAAAAAACACTTGTCAAAAAATAGGGATGCTTTACAGAAGCAAAACCTTTTTCACCAGTCCAACTAAAACTATACTTGCCACCACTAACCTCCTTCCCTCACCACTTTATGGCATTCCCATCCTTACTAATCTCCAGGCATCACAAAAAGCAAAACTTGAACAATGCTATAATGAAGTGGCTAAATGTACAGCAAATAACCCTTTCAGAACCCACCAACTGTATTGCACTAAAAAGTCTAAACTGGTTAGAACTACCCCCCAATTCTTCTGTGTAAGCTGTAGTAGCTGATTCATAGCATTTATAAGTGTTTGCTGTACCTGTTTCTGCCTGTTTTGTGAAAAAAAAGAAAAAAAAGAAAAAAATATCTCTTGTTTTTCCTGCTTTACTAGTTTAGTCCAGTTTCAGAGTTGCTGATTCCTGGGCTTTGGTTGTAGTTCCTGTGTACTGTTTCCTTGCCTTATTTGGGGGAAGGGAAGCTACCTTGCTTTCCTGCTTTACTAGTTTAGTCCAGTTTCAGAGTTGCTGATTCCTGGGCTTTGGTTGTAGTTCCTGTGTACTGTTTCCTTGCCTTATTTGGGGGAAGGGAAGCTACCTTGCTTACCAGTGGGAGTGGGAAGCATTGAGCTGCCTTTGTCCAGTTTTGTGAGGTTTCAGCCAGTAACTAGTAGTTTATTGGTCGTTTTGGGCCAGTTTCTAGCTTTTTCCAGCCCCTGGTATAAAACTTTCAGCTTGTACCTACTCAGCACAGACTCCACGTGGGCCAGCAGAGTAATCCAGGCTGCAGAGAGCTGAATAAGCGACTTTTCTTGATACTAAGTATATTTTTGTTGCTTTCCACATCTGAATACCTAGCAACTGTATTTAGCCTGCCTTTCTGTTACATTGAAGCTGTTTTTACTGCATTTAACTTAATATTGCACTTGGAATCCTTGTTTGTTACTATTTGACTGTATTTGTAGCAAATTCTTCTGTGTAAGCTGTAGTAGCTGATTCATAGCATTTATAAGTGTTTGCTGTACCTGTTTCTGCCTGTTTTGTGAAAAAAGAAAAAAAGAAAAAATATCTCTTGTTTTTCCTGCTTTACTAGTTTAGTCCAGTTTCAGAGTTGCTGATTCCTGGGCTTTGGTTGTAGTTCCTGTGTACTGTTTCCTTGCCTTATTTGGGGAAGGGAAGCTACCTTGCTTTCCTGCTTTACTAGTTTAGTCCAGTTTCAGAGTTGCTGATTCCTGGGCTTTGGTTGTAGTTCCTGTGTACTGTTTCCTTGCCTTATTTGGGGAAGGGAAGCTACCTTGCTTACCAGTGGGAGTGGGAAGCATTGAGCTGCCTTTGTCCAGTTTTGTGAGGTTTCAGCCAGTAACTAGTAGTTTATTGGTCGTTTTGGGCCAGTTTCTAGCTTTTCCAGCCCCTGGTATAAAACTTTCAGCTTGTACCTACTCAGCACAGACTCCACGTGGGCCAGCAGAGTAATCCAGGCTGCAGAGAGCTGAATAAGCGACTTTTCTTGATACTAAGTATATTTTTGTTGCTTTCCACATCTGAATACCTAGCAACTGTATTTCGCCTGCCTTTCTGTTACATTGAAGCTGTTTTTACTGCATTTAACTTAATATTGCACTTGGAATCCTTGTTTGTTACTATTTGACTGTATTTGTAGCAAATTCTTCTGTGTAAGCTGTAGTAGCTGATTCATAGCATTTATAAGTGTTTGCTGTACCTGTTTCTGCCTGTTTTGTGAAAAAAAAAAAAAAAGAAAAATATCTCTTGTTTTTCCTGCTTTACTAGTTTAGTCCAGTTTCAGAGTTGCTGATTCCTGGGCTTTGGTTGTAGTTCCTGTGTACTGTTTCCTTGCCTTATTTGGGGAAGGGAAGCTACCTTGCTTTCCTGCTTTACTAGTTTAGTCCAGTTTCAGAGTTGCTGATTCCTGGGCTTTGGTTGTAGTTCCTGTGTACTGTTTCCTTGCCTTATTTGGGGAAGGGAAGCTACCTTGCTTACCAGTGGGAGTGGGAAGCATTGAGCTGCCTTTTGTCCAGTTTTGTGAGGTTTCAGCCAGTAACTAGTAGTTTATTGGTCGTTTTGGGCCAGTTTCTAGCTTTTCCAGCCCCTGGTATAAAACTTTCAGCTTGTACCTACTCAGCACAGACTCCACGTGGGCCAGCAGAGTAATCCAGGCTGCAGAGAGCTGAATAAGCGACTTTTCTTGATACTAAGTATATTTTTGTTGCTTTCCACATCTGAATACCTAGCAACTGTATTTTGCCTGCCTTTCTGTTACATTGAAGCTGTTTTTACTGCATTTAACTTAATATTGCACTTAGAATCCTTGTTTGTTACTATTTGACTGTATTTGTAGCAAATTCTTCTGTGTAAGCTGTAGTAGCTGATTCATAGCATTTATAAGTGTTTGCTGTACCTGTTTCTGCCTGTTTTGTGAAAAAAAAAAAAAAGAAAAAAATAAAAAAATATCTCTTGTTTTTCCTGCTTTACTAGTTTAGTCCAGTTTCAGAGTTTCTGATTCCTGGGCTTTGGTTGTAGTTCCTGTGTACTGTTTCCTTGCCTTATTTGGGGGAAGGGAAGCTACCTTGCTTTCCTGCTTTACTAGTTTAGTCCAGTTTCAGAGTTGCTGATTCCTGGGCTTTGGTTGTAGTTCCTGTGTACTGTTTCCTTGCCTTATTTGGGGGAACGGAAGCTACCTTGCTTACCAGTGGGAGTGGGAAGCATTGAGCTGCCTTTGTCCAGTTTTGTGAGGTTTCAGCCAGTAACTAGTAGTTTATTGGTCGTTTTGGGCCAGTTTCTAGCTTTTTCCAGCCCCTGGTATAAAACTTTCAGCTTGTACCTACTCAGCACAGACTCCACGTGGGCCAGCAGAGTAATCCAGGCTGCAGAGAGCTGAATAAGCGACTTTTCTTGATACTAAGTATATTTATTGTTGCTTTCCACATCTGAATACCTAGCAACTGTATTTCGCCTGCCTTTCTGTTACATTGAAGCTGTTTTACTGCATTTAACTTAATATTGCACTTGGAATCCTTGTTTGTTACTATTTGACTGTATTTGTAGCAAATTCTTCTGTGTAAGCTGTAGTAGCTGATTCATAGCATTTATAAGTGTTTGCTGTACCTGTTTCTGCCTGTTTTGTGAAAAAAAAAAAAAAAAAAAAATATCTCTTGTTTTTCCTGCTTTACTAGTTTAGTCCAGTATCAGAGTTGCTGATTCCTGGGCTTTGGTTGTAGTTCCTGTGTACTGTTTCCTTGCCTTATTTGGGGAAGGAAGCTACCTTGCTTTCCTGCTTTACTAGTTTAGTCCAGTTTCAGAGTTGCTGATTCCTGGGCTTTGGTTGTAGTTCCTGTGTACTGTTTCCTTGCCTTATTTGGGGAAGGAAGCTACCTTGCTTACCAGTGGGAGTGGGAAGCATTGAGCTGCCTTTGTCCAGTTTTGTGAGGTTTCAGCCAGTAACTAGTAGTTTATTGGTCGTTTTGGGCCAGTTTCTTGCTTTTTCCAGCCCCCTGGTAGAAAATGCGCTAAGCGCGATTTAGAGCGATTTAGCGCGAAGCTGCCACTGTTGCACACTAGGGCAGTGCCGGTTAAGCAGGTTTAAACTATTCGGGCTACCTAAAGTCCACTCTTCAAATTTTCCCTTAAAACTACCTTCCTCGTACTATACTACTGTTCAGATCAGCGTATCCTATAACTAAAAGATCAACTCTACTTGACTCCAAGTAGACTATTCTCTATCTATTAAACCTAGCACTTGCTCCTACAGTACTTATTACCTTGATACGGCACTCTTGTCATAGATAGTACCCCAAAAGGCAACCCCCATTTCTCGGTCACCCACGTCCCCGGAATCTTTTTTAAAGTTTTTCGTCTACCCTTCTAGCATGTCGAGGGATCAGTTGCTAGTGTCCTCTCCTGCTCAGCTGGTGAACCTGGGAATATTGAGGCAATGTTTCAATTGCCTCATGTACACAGACAACCCTTTCCTCCTCCCACAAAACACAAATACATGCGAGAGATGCAACTATACGGCCAAACTGGAGGCTGAGCTCTCTCAACATAGGACTGGCAAGACCAGTCAGGAGGAGAAGGTTACCACACACACTATAGACCCAGTCTCACATAGTACCATTACAACCTCAAATCATACACATAAACACACAAAGACATACTCAGAGGCTCTGATCAAAAATCTACCAAAACAGCAGAGGCCACCAAAGCAGACACCCAAACAACCACCACCTCAGAACACAACACCCGCAACACATAGACCTCACAGAGTGTCAAACAGTCACAGCCCTTAAGGCCAAACACAATGCCAGACACTCTAGTCATTGGTGACTCCATAGTCAGACTCACTGATGTCCTGCTCACCAGACTGAGTAAGGAGAAGGTCACAGTAAGCTGCCTGTCGGGCGCTAGAATCCGCCACATAACGCAAGCACTCAGGTCTCTCAACAGCAGGTACAAATATGACTCAGTCATTGTCCACGCTGGTGTAAACGACCTGAGGCACGCACTCCTTGGACTACATGAAAAGAGACATTGAGGAGCTCTCTGATTATGTAGCCCAGGCAGGTATGACCCTGACCTTGAGCAGTATCCTACCTTCACCAAGAATGATGCCACAATACAGAGATAAGATGATCAGCTTTAACAATTGGCTTAAACACTGGTGTCATTCAAAGGGGATCCAGTATCTGTCTGCCTGGGATGACATGCTGGACAAGCCACGCTTCGCAAGGGACGGCTTGCACCTGTCACCCCTGCGATTCGGATATTGGCAAAGGCTCTTGCCACCCCATAGTGCCTTTTTAGGCAAGGCTCAAATTCTAAACCTACCACCCTAGAACACAAAAAGGAAAAAACTAAGGGTAATGCTGCTCAATGCCAGAAGTCTAAATCTCAAAATGCACACTCGAGGCCCTTCTCAGTATGGAGAACATCGATGTCTGTGCTGTGACAGAAACCTGGTTCAAGGCTCCTGAGAGCACCCCAGCGCTATCAGGTTTTACCTCATATCATGCGTTCCGGCCCCAAAATCCGGACAATACCAAGAAAGGAGGGGAGGTATCCATATTCATCAAGGACACCCACACCTCAAGACTGGTGGCAACGCACGATGCATCGGAGACCATCCAGGTGCAATTAACCATAGGCAAGACTGCTCTGCAAATTGTAGCATGTTACAGGCCACCCTCACAAACTCAGGAAACTCGTATGGCCTTCCTGAAAACACTAGAGGGGATAAATGTATCACCAAACACCATCATACTAGGTGACTTCAATTACCCTAATATAGACTGGGAACACTACTCAAGCCCAAACACCCTAGCCCAAAAGTTCCTGGAATTCATAAACTCAAATGCCATGGAACAACTAGTCACCATCCCCACAAGAGGAGATAACATACTTGATCTCATCATCACGAACATGGGAGCACAATGTTCAACACCGGAAGTATACCCTCACTGGTGAGATCAGATCACAAACTAATCTCGCTGGAGGTCCTCATCCCACCCCACCTGAAATAAAAAGACCACAGTAAAGAACTTCTCAAAAGCCGACTTCACACTTCTAAAGACTAGTGTGGTCTCCTTTCAGGCCCCGAGCCGGGCGGAAAACAATACTCAAGCCGCTGAATCACTTACAAACGCCTTCTACCAGCACCTGCAGGACTGCATGGATAAGGCAATCCCAAGCAAAACAAAGACTCTTTGTACCAAAGGCAAGCGTCCAGTCTGGTGGACCCCAGCCATAAACAAACTCTACAACAAAAGGAGGAAGCTACTACAAGATAGAGCAAAATCCTTAAAAGGTAAGACACCCTTGATCACTATAAGTAAAAACTAAGAGCTCTCATAAAATCATCCAAAGCAAATTTCGAGAGAAAAATAGCTAAAGACTCAAAAGACAATCATAAGGCCTTCTTTAGCTATGTTAGAAACCTAGGAGGAAACTCCCAGATATGCTCAGAACTAGTTCAAAATGATGTGAAGATTACTGATCCTACAGACATTGCCAACATACTGGCTGACAGGTTCAGTGCAAACTTCTCCCCTCCCCAAAAGGAGAGATATCTATACCAAATGAGTGCAGCCCCCAAACATCTCCAGCCCAAGTGAGAACTGCTCTCTCCAAAGCAAAAACACAGCATCCATGGGACCCGATGGTGTCCCCGGCTGTGTGCTCCACGAACTCAATGAGGAATTAAACCCACAGCTAGGACAGCTGTTTAATCAAAGTCTTACCTCTGGATACGCACCCAGGAGTGGCGCACTGCAACTGTGGTCCCACTTCACAAAGGCGGTGCCTCCACAGACCCTGGAAATTACCGCCCATTAGCTTGACAAGCCTTATCTGCAAAGCCATGGAGAGGATCATAATGGACCTCATAAATAAAGACATAGGGAATTTGCAGACTTTGGATCCAACCCAGTTTGGCTTTGTCAAAGGCAGATCATGCCTTTTAAACTTGGTTGACTTTTTGAAACAGTCACCAAAGCCATTGATGAGGGAAAGGCAGTCCATACAGCCTACCTCGATCTGGCTAAGGCCTTCGATACAATACCCCACTCGGGTATCATTGAAAAACTCATCAGCTTAAATGTTAACCCATACATCACAAGATGGGTTGCAAACTGGCTGAGTGACAGAACCCACAGGGTCAGAGTTGCTGGCGCCATGTCAGACTCAAAGCCTGTCACAAGTGGTGTCCCACAGGGCTCAGTCCTGGGCCCACTCTTGTTTGGCATCTACTTTTCCAGTACAAGCAAACACAGGAGGGTTATGGCTGACAAAGTTTGCAGATGACTGCAAGCTGGGCCATAGTAGAAAACACATCTGACACAGATATCCTTCAGAAGGGTCTCACAGAAACGGATAACTGGTGCCAGAGCCACGGCCTAAAGTTAAATGCCAAAAATGCATAGTCATACCCTTCGGGAAAAACAAGGTTACCCCTAGCTACCAAATAGGTGGCAATCCACTGAGCACAGAAGAAGTTATCAGGGACCTGGGGACCCAGGTTGATAGTAGTCTGTCATTCGACACCCATGTAGCTAAAGTAGTTAGGAAGTCCTTCTACATTGCCCACCTTATCATGAAGGGATTCTCATCTAGATCAAGGGAGGTCATAGTCTCCCTTTACTCATCACTCATCAGACCAATGATTGAGTACAATGCCCCATTCGAATGTATCTGACCCGACACTTGCAGCAGCTGGAGAGGCCACAAAAGTTCCTCACCAAAAGGATAAAGGGTCTCAAAATCTGTCCTATGCTGCCCGACTGAAAGAACTCCAGCTCTATTCAGTCGCTACCATAAACACTGCTCAGAGGTGACCTTTGCCTAACATACAAGGCCATGTCAAACCCAGATTTGATGAATATGCTTCACCTCAAAAATCTAGATCCATCAGAGCCACAAGGGCGGGAGACTTAAACCTCGACACGGCTATTAATAGGATGTGCTGGAGAGACAGATTCATCACCCAAAGACTCCCTATGCTGTGGAACAAAATCCCGGTACATGTGAGGCAGAGCACCTCGCTGGCCTTGTTCAAGAGAAATCTTGACCAATGGATGGGAGATCGCAGATATACCCCAGGAATTACCTCAGTATCACTGCTCGACAGAGGCACAGCAAAATAATGGGTATAGTTCCCCATACTAAAGGGGTGGCGTAAGCCACAAAACAATGGGCTAGGCTTATAAATGCCCTCGGGCAGATAGCCTAGTATGAACCTATGAACCTATACACATATTCTCACCACCTATAAAGTTATCTAGTATCCATATGTTTGTCCAGCACTAAATACCATTCTACACAGTTGTGTTCTCACTGCATCATTATGATCCAGTGACCAAAAACTCCTCTCATTCCACAAACCTTTCATATCTGCTGGGCTTGGTCTGTACTCGTACCATATTGCTAAGGCCTGGAAACTCCTTACATGTATCCCCCAGATTAGTACCCTCCCTCCAGTCCTTTAAAACCATTCTGAAAGACTTCCTAGTCAAAATGCGTCTCTCTGTCCGTGCTCAACCTCAGGTTAAATTATATCCCTAAATATGAACAATTGCCTGTTCATATCTTACACCTCTTTACTCCCCCTTATTTACTTACTTCCTTAGTTTAATAAATTTCTCTCTCCTGACTGTTTAAATATGCCGTTTTTTCTCCCACTTCAAACTGCCATTCCTGTGTGTATTATACTAACTTATAATTTCTCTAAACTGGCTTAAATTTTTCTAACTATTAAATCATTGTCATATGAGTTGTATCTATTTTTAAATGTTTTCACATCGTCTGATTTAGCATAATCGATTAACCTGTAGATTTTTTTTACTGTTTTTATTGTACTATTTTTTAAGATTATGACAATATTGTTCTTAAAATGTTTTCTTTTTTTATATAAATACTTTGGAGCTACCCCCCTCCCCCTCCCCGGGCCTATTCTGAAAACAAAACGCCTACCCAGTTGGACTTCCTTGGTAATCAGATGTCTGTAAATAAATTTGTTAATCTCTTGAGCACTGGCCTCCAGTTGCTCAATACCAGTCTGTTACATACTTGGACCCTGTTTACGTTTATGCACAAAGCTACCTTTTCTGAAGCTGGGTGAGATGGTGTCTCCCTCCCCCCTCTGATTTCTGTGGAAGGTTAGAAAACCCAGATGCTAGGAGACAGATGAAGACAGTACTGTTTCTGACTTTATAGCCCTCTTTTCTTTTGACCTCTTTTAAGACCTCTCCTTGTATAATTCCCCTTTCTTATGATCTCTTTTTTTGGATAAGTCCTCAAGGTGAGAGATTTGTTGTGGACTAGCATGTGGCCTATTTCTCCCTCCAACACCTTTCATGAGTGTGTCTGTAAGAAGAGGGAGAACCTTGGTCATCCCTTCTGGCTCCTGTCATCTAGGATGCAGTATATGCATGACAGAACCATCCAGATTCTGCTGCAGTGCTTCCCAAGAAGGTAGCTACTTTTTATGTGACTAAGGTGACATACTAAACAGACATGTTGGAATCAACCACTACATGATCTTTTTAGTTCAGTACAAGACCTGGAGACCATATTTTGCAACCTTGCCGCCAGACAAGAGGTTTAAAGCATCTGAAGGGGTGGGCAAAACAGCATTCTTCATTACCACTTTGGGGATTACAGCTGTCTGCTGTTTTCTTTCTTTCCAAAGAACAGCCCTTCCTATTGGACCAGCTACAAAAGCTTTTAGCCTTCCCTGAGTCTGGGTTCAATGAGGTGCTGGTGAAAACTCTGCAGCTTCCATGGTGGATTTCCGTGTGGTATGCTATAATTTTGACCATTCTGATTTCCTAACCAATGAAGCAGACTCAAGAATGTGTTTTTGCAGGATTGTGTGGCAGTAGCTGTTTTCTGTGAAGGAAGACCATGAGCAACACACCTTGGATGTACTTTTCCAAGAAGAAGCATTGTATTATATTATATTATATTATATTATATTATATATTCTATTTTTAGATTTGCTCTGAGTTACTGCACAACGGTACCTCCTATACTGAGCCAACAGATATTGCCAACATACTGGCCGACAGATTCAGTGCCAACTTTAATCCCCCCCCCTTCCCCCCAAAGGATCAATCACAGTACCGGAAGAATGCCAGGCACCCAGCATTACTGCACCACAGGTTAAAGCTGCATTGTCCAAGGCCCAAGAATACAGCTTTCATGGGACCCAACAATATCCAAGGCTGTGTTCTACATGAACTACAAAGTAAACTAGCATCACACTTGTGTGCCCTGTTCAATCACAGCCTCACTTCAAGCTTTGTCCCTACAGAGTGGCGCACTGCTACAGTCATCCCTCTCCATAAAGGAGGAGCAGCTACAAACCATGGGAATTATCGCCCCATTAGCCTGTCTGGTCTGATATGTAAGGCTATGGAGCGCATCATCATGGACCTAATTAACTGTCCAAACTCTGGATCCCATGCAATTTGGTTTTGTGAAGGGTAGATCATGCCTTCTCAATCTGGTTGACTTCTTTAAGTCAGTTACCAGAGCTGTGGATGAGGACAAGGCAGTTCGTACAGCCTACCTCGATCTGGCCAAGGCCTTTGATACCATTCCCCACTCAGAAATTATTGATAGACTCACCAAATTAGGCATCAACCCCTATATCACTAGGTGGGTTGCAAATTGGCTTGCATATCGAACCCACAGAGTGAAAGTAGCAGACTCCAAGTCAGACTGCTGACCAGTCAGTAGTGGAGACCCACAGGGATTGGTCCTGGGTACTCTCCTGTTTGGCATGTACTTCTCAGAAGTCCAGGCCAACACGGAGGGACTCTAGCTGACCAAATTCGCAGACAGTTGTAAGCTGGGAGCCATTATTAACTCCCCAAGTGATGCACACATCCTACAGAAAGGCCTCACTGAGATCAATGACTGGTGTCGAAAAATGCAGCGTCATTCCCTTTGGGAAAAACTCAGTTTCCACTAATTACCACATTGATGATAGCCCGCTGAATACTGAAGGCGTTATAAGAGATCTGAGGACACAAGTTGACAGCAAACTATCCTTCGACCACCACATTGCCACTGTGGTCAGAAAGTTGTTCTGTGTGGCACATCTCATTACCAAGGGTTTTGCATCCAGGAAGAAGGAGGTCATCATCTCTCTCTACTCTTCCCTCATTAGACCAGTCATTGAATATAATACCCCATTTGGCACGTACCTCACTAAACACCTGCAACAGCTAGAAAGGCCACAAAAGTACTTCACAAAGAGGATCCTAGGCCTTAAACACATGCCCTACATGGACCGACTCAAAAAAAACTCCAGCTTTTCTTTGTCTCATATCGTCTATTAAGAGGCGATCTCTGCTTGACTTACAAAGCCATGTCTGACCCAGCCCTTTTAGAAATGTTACACCTAAAGAAATCTCAATCCCTCCGTATCACATGCTTCAGGGACCTCAACCTCATTGCCACAATCAACAGAACATGCTGACGGTACAGGTTCATAACCCAGTGACTGCCCATGCTCTGGAATAGACTTCCCATACATGTCAAGCAGAGAGCACCTTACTGGCCCTTTTCAAGAGAAATCTTGAGTGGATGGGAAATAGAAAGTTCACCCCAGGGATCACTGCAGTGGCTGTACTTGATAGAGTCACCAGGAACTAATGGTAGTATGATGCCAGGGCACTTCTATGGGCTAGGCTTGTAAAGGCTCCAAGGCCATTGGCCTAGTACACACCTATGAACCCATGTCTACCCCGCTCAAGTCCTGTTGGATGATCGTTCTGAAAGGAAACAAGTTATCACTGTGGAAGACCTTTATGAACATCTCTGTCTCCCCATCCTTTTCTACTTCTTTTAGAGTTTCCTGGACAGGCAAGAAGAAGCTACCCTCTGACAGATTAAGGAGGGACCTCCGGTGTAAAGCGTTCCTGTCCTACCCTGAGGTAGTGGAAGTAGTGACAGCCAAGTCTCTTAATAGGGTAGACTTCACCAGCTCCATTGTTACTGTTCTTGACTGATTTTTCTAGAGATACACTTAGGTGGATGTTCTCGGAGTTTGTCTAGGCCTGGAGTGCCATTACTAAGATCCAATGAATGTTTGATGTGATCATAGTCACCTGGTTTGTAGGGTACTTAATGCTCTCCAAGAATTACTTTACTGATAGGTCAGGCCATTCCTACACATCTTTTGGGACAGGGGCAGACATTGCTCTTCAGAAGAGCTATAGAGGCTTTCTCTCCTTTGTTAATACCTTTTTACTTCGAAAGTTAAACATGGCAAGGCTTCTGTTTCATGCTGAACTTAAATTATTTTAATGAAAAAAGACAGTGAACTCAATGAAGCACTGGTCTGATATCCCAACCTGCACCATCAACAGTCTGCAGGGCAAAGTAAAAGATTAGAATTAAGGATAACTGTTCAGAATGTTGGATCCTAGCTACAGCTAACTTGGCAAAACTTGTCAAAAGTAAAGTCCTCTTTCCAGAGGAAAAAAGTCCATTTAAGGGTTTAAGCAAATCTGGTACTTTTCCATTAACGGGGCAACAGCTTTCTTGGCCTCGTTAATGGTTAGGTTGTAATGAAAGCTGTTTTTTTTATTGTATATTTATCTCTCCCTGTTGCTACTGCTTCCGTGCCCATAAAACTAGATAACTATGTTCGTAATTTAAGAACTGGGCAGGCTACAGTATGCAGAAGTGCTGTGTGTGTAAGGGGCATACCTGTTAAATGTCCCTGAACGTCAGCAATGTCCCTGATTTATGCTCATAGAGTTTTAACTCTGTTCCTCACAAACCCCCCCCCAAAAAATGATGACTTTTGGAGAAAAGGTATTCATTTATATTATGTTATTCTGTCAATATCTCAAGTCAACAGTAGTAATATTTTAAAACTGTCCCCGATTACTTCCGGATTTGTCTCAGATTCTTGTGAGAATTGTCCGTGAGTGGTTGACAGCTAGGCCATTTTTTCTTCTTTTTTTTTTTTTCAAAAGCATTCTACTGCCGTAAGTCTGGCCTGCATGTAGCAATATAAATGGCTGTTATATATCAATATAACTGGATGTTGTATGTTAAAGGTTTAGCTCACAATCACATAGCCATTTATTAGGTTGACAAGCATGTAAAAATATGAAGACAGATAATCTGCTCCATCCTACCAGGGCATTTAGCCCATTTGCTAAACAGTCACTGTCTTAAGAGTAGAAGGGCCTATTAACTTTACTAATTATAATATTTTAAGCATGTTGATGGAAAAATAGCTAATAAGACTCAATTTTAAAAAGACTGTTAATAGAACACAATGAGTAAGACAAACCGTTAACGAGGCCAAGAAAGCTGTTGCCCCATTAATTCAATGTTTATTCAGTGTTGGACAAAATCCACCTACTGTACTGTCCTTGTGCAACCATCCATCCAGCCTAAACTGTTGAACTTCCTTGGATATGAGGCAGTCTTCAAATAGTGTAGGTGCAATTCATTTTTTTTCTTGATTTGCAGAAAGTGTGCTAACTCAAGGGTAGGGTATGAATTGTTAGGGTCAAGGTCAAGTCACATTTTCACAATGAAGCTGAAAATCTCATGACATAAGACAGCACATCTTGCTCGCTTCCATTGCGGTATGGTTGACAAAATCCACCTACTGCACTGTCCTTGCGCAACCATCCATCCAGCCTAAACTGTTGAACTTCCTTGGATATGAGGAAGTCTTCAAATAGTGTAGGTGCAATTCATTTTTTTTCTTGATTTGCAGAAAGTGTGCTAACTCAAGGGTAGGGTATGAATTGTTAGGGTCAACGTCAAGTCACATTTTCACAATGAAGCTGAAAATCCCATGACATAAGACAGCACATCTTGCTGACTTCCATTGCAGTATGGTTAAAGGAAAAAATGACAAAATGGAAGGGAAGAGAGGATAGCCAGACCAAGGAAAGGTTACACTTGTAGATCAACAGGTACATACAGAATGCACCATTCGTATTTGTTTGGATGCCCTCTAAAGTGGGTGTTTTGCCAACAGTATGGAGAGTTTAAAAAAATGCTGACGTGAAGGGGAGGAGGGCGAATGGATGAACTCAACTACAGCCCCACCAGAGAGAGAGAGAGAGAGACTGCCTTTGCCTGAGCAGCTTATGCAGTAAGCATACCTCTCAGCTGTCCCTGATTTTGACTCAAATTTTAGCTCTGCCCCACTTTATCCCTCATAAAACTGGTGATTTTTGGAGAAAAGGTGGTGAATTAAACTTAATAAATAATGGTGATAATTAGAATTATAGACTAATTTTACTACAGAATATGAATGTTACTTCACATTCTGTTGTTCTGTCAGTGTGTCACATTAATAGAACTAATATTTTAAACGCGTCTCTGATTATTTCTGGATGTGTCCCTGATTCTAATGAGCTTTGTTCCTGATTTGTTGAGAGCTATGGCAGTAAGAAAGAATTAGTTATATTTGTGAGGGAGTCCTCATTAATGGATGTTATTTATCTTACTGTTAGCTGTCTTGTCTGGACAACTGCATTAACTATTGGCTGTTTTTGAGTTTCCTGAAAGTAGAACACACACAATTTTGTATCTTTGTACACTGTTTCTTTGATCTTTGTTTTCTAAGGTGGTGTGCTTGTTCGTTGGTTAAGTGAACTGATAGTTGTAGAGGTGTGGTAATCCTTGATTGGCACTTGACACCACAATGTAGTCCATCAGGATGCACTCACACTGTATTGTGGGGTCTGAAGAGAAAAATTGTGGAGCTGAAATATGCAAGAGTATTCTAGTCTTATACTCACTGAGGAACTCCCTCATAGTGAGTGTATATCTCTTTGTTTGGACCCAGGTATTTGTTATTCACTGCATGTTTACCAACTTCATGATATACTGTCTGTGCATGACATACGATGCTCCTTACAATTTGGAGCACATACAATACAGAGGAAAGGTGTTCTCATACCTGCGGTATAATATGCTCTACATCCATACCTCTCAACTTCTTAGGACAAGAAATCTGGACAAAGCCAAATATAATTATGGGCAAAGGCCCAAAAATAAGGACAGTTTTTAAATATTGCCCTTACAAACTCAAAGTTGCTAGAGTAACAGAATTTGTGTTGGCATGCATTTGCTGAAGGATTTGAACTCTGAAACTCAAATGCATGTCATTATTCATTTACTTCCATCCTCATTGATTTGCCAGAAAACCACATTTTTTTTGGAGGAACAGACCAAAATATGAGGCTTAAGTCTGGGATGTTGAGAGGTACGTACGTTTTCTTGTTAGGAGAATAAAAAACATCCTTACTTACTGTGCTTAAGAAGGCTTCAGGATTTAATGTTTATTTCTACAAAAGGAAGCTGTCTTTAGAAGAGAATGTCTTTTCCTCTATGGATCACTTGTTTTGATAAATGCAAAGTTGTACACCTAAACTGCTGTGTTTCAGGAATCCACTTACCATACATCACTTTACCTGGTCTCTGTTCACTTCTCAACTGCTGATCCCAGCACATTTTTGTTAGTCTTTGACTTAGGGAATTCTCTACCTCCTTAACTATGATGTCTACTTATCCTGTATGTACTCTGAAGACACCTTAAACCTGAAGTAGAATACAGGAGCTGTAATGGTGTAATCAGATTTTGCCCTGTATTCTGCCAGCTAATATGCATGGGCCATATAATTCGGTCATTTGAAGTAGGCTTACATATAATCTACATCTATCAATGTTTGTCTTCCATTTACTTAGTTAAGCATGTGTCAGTAAGTTGTTGCTGGTCTGGTAGATTTTGCTGTAGGTAAGAAAAAAGGAGCATCTCTGCAAGAAGTGCATTTGCAGCTGTTTAATATTATGGTCTGCATGTTATTATGTTTACCGTAGCCTTGAATTTCACAGTATTGTATACTGATGTGTACTTTGCTAACCTTTGTTTTATTTTTTTATTTCATTTCATTATGTACAATAGCATTATTGATTTTCTATTTGTAACTGTCTTGGCTGAAAGGGTTGTAATTAAGTCCAGTTCACTTATCTGCTTAAAATGCATAAATATATATTAAGTTGTATAGCAAGTTCACTAAACCAGAATGAAAATATATTTTTTAATTCTGTTTTAGTTTGTCATTTGCTTCCTTTTAGTGAAATTTTGATATTGTGTGATAGGAATTAAAAGAAGACAATCAAGTTCTTTTGGAAACAAAAGCCATGCTAGAGGAGCAACTTGAAGGTGCTCGGGCCCGCTGTGATAAGCTTCATGAGTTAGAAAAGGAAGGCCTCCAGTTAAAAGCTAAACTGCATGATATGGAGATGGTAAGTTACACTAATGATTTTTATTGAGTATACACAGATGTCTGAAATGTCTGTAAACTTGCATGTCTAGTTTAAGATCCATGACCACTGAAGACCTCCTTACGTGCTCACCGTTGCTTTCTTTTTCATGTGTCATCTTCCCTTGGTTTCATTTCTATTTGCAGGTTTAGTGGTATATCCGTTGCCCTACTCTTTTTCCTTATGTCTGGTATATAACTTTTTTATTCTGACAATGCAGTCTGTACAGGTCTTTGGTTGGCCAATTCCAGCATACTTAAAATTTAACCTTTTTTCAATAGTTCAGGAGTGGAAACACTGCTATAGCTGTTAGGACAGTGTATGACTTGATTTGGAGAGAATGGATAATCATCTTTATAAATGAACTGTCTTCTCTTGTAATTCTGTAGAATAGCCATGTGTTTGTTTTTTGTTTTTTTTGCTAGTGAAATTTTGAAGTATGTAACCTTGGTGCTCTGGATCATTTAGCCTGTCTTGTTGCAGTACTCTTCTCCAGTCACTGTGTGGAGCTCTTGGCACATCAGTTATCCCTTGTTCAAGGCAAATCCACCTTCATAGCTGTCTGTGTGACACAGAGAGATGAAATCCTAACTGTGACACACGCAAACCTGGGTTTGACTAGCGAGTCCAACATTTGGGGAGAGGGTGGGAAAAGAGTGGCATTTTTCTTGACCTGTTACAAAGGGAAGGGTTGTTAGCATATACTGGTAGATCTTGGTGAGGCTGGGAGCTTCAGTCCTTGATCTGAATTAACAGGAATGCACACAGGCAGGCATCTGTGATCTTGAATACCTTATGTCATTGTGCATCAGACATGAATAGGTAGGTACCAAAAAAAAAAAACCTACAAAGGATGAAGCTGTTCTGGGCCAGTTCAATCCCTTCTCTTATCCTGGACCAGAAAGTTTATTGGACTAAGTTTGGTAGGTAGGTGGTATGCAGGAACCAGTGGTTGTTGGAGATACCAGCAGCAGCATATGGACAAGCTGTGAAGTAACCAAACATTTAAGAAGAAAAAAGACGACTCCACCTTCATTACTAATGTCCAGGGAAGCACCCACAAAAAAGAGGGTTTGAGTGTTCCTACCCTAGTTCTTTTCTGCCTCCTGAAATATTGAGCTTGGCTTCATTGTTGTTTGTTACATTTTCAGAGTATTAGACCTTTATGTATTTGTATTTCCTCACAAGCTTTTGCAGAAGCTTGCAGTTGTGGCCTTTGTGACTCATCGAGGTTTGTCAGGATGGTTGGTAAACACAAGATGAGTTTCTGGCATGTAAACTGTGAAGTTTCAACAGCAATAATTTAGAAGGCCTGTTTTGTCTGTCACTGATTTTATTTTTCTTTAGCTGCAGTTTTGTGTGCGTTACCAAGCAACCACAGAAACTTCAAAAAAAGGTGGATGGAATTATTAGAGTTAAAAGATGCGTTTGATTTGAGAGAGAAAGATTTCCTAGAATATTCCCATTACTCATAGGCATTTGGTTCTCAAACAAGAACTGACAAAATAATTGCAATTAACTTGACATCTAGGGTAAGGAGTTTTAAAATTCTAACATGTCCCATCTTGTATCACAGTGCCATAATATTTAAGTTAAGCATTTAGCCATTTATGTTAGACATTTACCAAGTTCAATAATACTACCATATTTAGTTGAAAAAAAGAATATTTTAGAAAGTGGTTTAAGAAAGATTTCAAAGAATTAATAAAACTTAATAATGAAGATATTAATAAAATTGTAGCCAGGGATACTTAAAAAACATACATATATGGAAGAACACACTGCTGGTGTGTAAAGAAAAAATGAACAATTGGAGAGTAAGTAGAAGTTCAAAACAAATGACACACTATTAATCTTAAAAAGTAATGCAGTATTAATAAAACAGATATGTTAAAGAATATCAAACACTTCTCTGCCACAAATCAGCTATAGCTTTAGAAAAATTGCAACTTCAAAACTATTCATAGTTGCTAAAAGGGATACATATAAAAGACCAAAACTAGCATCTAGTGTCCACCACATATAATGAATCAGAAATAGAAATGACAACTTAAAAACAAAATACGTTTTACTGGAATTTAAACCTTACTACAGTGGATTAAACAAGCAAAAACATTAGCTGGGATCCGATAGATTCTTCTTGTATGACATTTGTAAAAACATTGAACAACAAAGCCAGGAAAGCCTAGAACTGATCTAAATAATGTAAGTGTTGATGAAATCAAAAACAAAGTAAGAGATAAAGAACTGCAAGGCTGCTGGAACAAATGGACCCATTATCAGACATGTTCAAGCTGTTATAAGAGGGAGCCATTTCTCTACACGAGGTACTAGTGGAAATTCAACCCAAGAAAACTCCTCCGCCGTCATGGCAATATTCTTGAATAACCTCAGTTCTTGAAGAAAATATTTTTAACATGTTCTTTATATAGACCAGTGGGTCTACTTCAAAATATTGAAAGCCCACAATGTTGAAGACCAAATCATCGAGACAAAAGCATTGAAACCTCACTTTAGAAAACGACCGAATTGTCGAATCCATTCCCAGGGTTAGTAACCAGTCATACCACAACTAACGAAAACAAAACCATGCCATGACCAACCCACCCAGGTGGGAGGCTATGACCCCCCAACTATAAATATACCAACTCTGAGATCACACTACAGTTGGGAAAAGGGCAAAGTCCACCTTGTTGGCCAACAGGTTGCTTACTATGGGAATGGATTCGCCGATCCGGTCGTTCACTGAAGTGAGTTTTCGATGCTTTTGTCTCGACGATTTGGTCTTCAGTATCGTGGGCTTTCAATGTTTTGAAGTAGACCCATTGGTCTATATAAAGAACATGTTAAAAATTTTTCCTTAAGAACTGAGGTGATTTAGTCTTCGATATTGTGGGCTTTCATTGTTTTCAGGTAGACCCAGACCAATATCTTTATTACATTTAAATTATAAAATGATGTTCATAATTGCAATTAGAGTTAAGCAACATATTATGAGTGTAATAGGCTGTGTTCAGATTTTTTTTCCTAAACAAGTGCACGGTAATGTCAAAAGAATTCTAATAGTTATGGCAAATATCAGTTAAGATTAAACTATTTATTAGTTTAGATATTGAAAAGGTCTTTGATTCCTTTAAATGGGGTGACTTATTTAAAACTGTTGACCTGTTTGGCTTTCCAAATGATCTTATTTAACTAATAAAAACAAAGTAAGAAAGCTTAGGTAAAGCTTGGAGTATACTTATCCGAATCAGATCTTATAGTAAAGAATCAGGGATGCCCTTCCTCAAAATTATTTGCAATTGCAGTTGATGTCCTGGCAATTAACAGTTAGAGAAAATACTGATATTATGGGAATTAAAACAGGGGATTTCTAATTTGACTACATCAGTAAAAGAGATCATCAAAATAAAAATAAACTGTATTATATTTCATTAGAATGATATTATACATTCAGATTTTAAGCTTAGCCAAGTTTCCTTTTTGGTGCTTAAATTAATCTGTCCCATTTGGTCTTAGATTGGCCTTACCTATACATACCATGGTTGACAATTATACATTACCCCTCATGAGAATAACTGGGATCATACCATAAAAAATTTGAGGGGATCTCTGCATGGAGGTAAAGTATTTAAGAGCTGCTTCTGTCCATTAGCAGTACAAGGGAGAGGTCTGGGGAAAATTTTCTGTTTCTTATCCATAGATCCAAGTTGCTGTTGAGTATGTATAAAGATGAGCTTTGTTTTACATGGATGGGGGACTGTTCCAGAGAATCCTCTGCTAAGTATATCTTTCCCTCCAAACTGTTCTGTTGATGTAACAGAAGATGTTTAGATCCTAGACCGAGTATTTTGGCAGGTTGGCTTGCTGATTAGCAGCAAATCCATCAGCACTGGGTTGGAATATGCCTTCTACACTAGATACAGGTCACCTGTTAGCAGTCTGTAGGATACGGAGTATGATGACAGGGTTTTGGATCAGTCCATGTAGGGCATATTGCTTAGGCTTTGTATCATTTTAGTAAAGTTTCTCTGTGGGGGTTTCAGTTGTTGAATGTATCTGGACAGATACACGCCAAAGGGGCAATTGTACTAAATGATTGACCTAATGAGGGCTGAGTAAAGGAAGGACAATGCCCATCCCTAGATCTAGACACAATCCCTTTGTTTATAAGCTGTGCAATATAGAAGGGCTTTCATATGACACTGGACATATGTTGGTCAAAAGTTAGGTTACTCTCCACATAAGTTCCCAAATCCTGAACAAAACTGTTAGGGAGGTGTTGTCAGTGTGGTAGTTCCCCTGGGTAGATGACTATCCAAAGGCTACAGTAATGTATTATCTGAAGTTGTTAATCTTCAAAAACGGAAGGTTTGTCCCAAATAAGTAACTGGTGCCAAAATCCTGGACTGAAATTAAATGCCAAAAAAAGAAGTTATGTCTTACCATAACGTTCCATCTGAGTTGTTGATCTTCTTCCAGCCATCACTGATGGGTTCGGTTCCAATCCCTCAGAACTGAGTCTGCCTTATACCAAGCTTGCGTTGATCAAAAACTCTCGAGCTAAGTTGCTACCCACTCAGTTACCTCAGATCGAGTTTACATGCAACATTTAGAAGAAACAGAAAGTCAGGGGCCATCTCTGTGCAGAAACCTCACAAAGACCCAGAAGATCCGCCAGGAGCCTTTGGTGGGGGTCAGTGGGATTGTGTGATGACTGGAAGAAAGATCAACAACTCAGATGGAACGTTGTGGTAAGACATAACTTCTTTATCTGAAGTTGTTAATCTTCTTCCTATTCATCACTGATGGGACAGAATCCCAAGCTACTTGGGAGAACCTGGGTGGCCCTTATGGAAGAAATTCCTGAGAACCATTGAGCCAAAGGCCACTCTTCCCCTAGAGATCAGTTCTAATTTGTAATGCTTGATGAAGGTATGGGGTTTAGCCCAAATGGCTACTGCACAGATGTTATCCATGGAGGCCGTAGAGTGGAAGGTAACCGATGCTGTGATAGCCCTAGTTGAGTGACCTTTGATTTGATCATGCTTAGATTCATTCGTAAGCGCATATGCGAAGCTAATGCGATCCCTAAACCATTTTGACAAAGTAACTTTAGATACTGCACACCCCATTCTAGGACCAGAAAAGGAAATGAAAAGTTGGTCCGACTTGCGAAAAGACTTGGTTCTGTCCAGATAGAAATGTAATTGTCTATGAACATCCAATGAATGTAGGCAGTATTCTCCCTTGTTTGAATAATTTGGAAAGAATATGGGGAGCTCAATGGATTGGTTAATAGAAACGTCAGAAACGACCTTGGGGAGAAAGGATGGGTTAGTACGAAGTGATACTCTGTCCTTATGGAAGATCAGATAAGGGCTCTTGATACATAAGGCTTGCAACTCAAGATATTCGTCTGGCTGAAGGGACTGCCACTAGAAACAAGGATTTCCTTGACAGGAATTTTAGATCACATGTCGCAGCAGGCTCAAAAGGAGGTAGAGAGAGAGAGAGACTGGAGAACCCGGGAGAGATTCCATGCCTCCACCGGCTGCCTGAAGGGAGGTCTGCTGTGGAAAATTCCCTTGAGGAAGGTCTTGCAAAATCAGGTGGAAATAAGCGGGACTTCATCTGACCCATTATGGAAGTCGGAAATAGCTGCTAAATGGACTCGAATGGTGGAAGCTGATGCACCATTGTCGAACAACTCAGCAAGGTAATGAAGAATGGTAGCTACAGGAGCTGAAAACTGATCTAGCTTCCGATTATGTGACCAGTTAGAGAATCTTTTCCATTTGTCCCTGTAAAGTTTTCTGGTGGATGGTTTATGGGAGGCCAGGATAATATCACGGACAGATGAGGAGAGAGTTTCCTGCCTGGCAACTAACGGAAGTGGAGAAATCAAGCAGTCAGCTTGAGAGTGAATAGATTCGGTGGAGTCAGCCCTTGTGGGTGAGATATGAGGTTCTGACGAATGTCTAGGATCCAAGGAGGTTGTAACAGATGAGGTCAGAGGAAGGGAAACCACACTTGAGGCCAGAATGGGTCAATGAGGATCACTTTGCTTCTCAACCAAATAGCTTTCCTTAGAAAAAGGGGGATCAGAGGTATCTGAGGATAAGCATAAAGGAGACCCGCGGGCCAGTCATGAATCAAAGCGTCTCTCGGTGACTCCCCGTGAGGGAGAAAGAGGGCAAAGTAGCTGCTGCATTTTATGTTTGAGGGGGAGACGAAAAGATCGTATGGCTGGCCCCAAAGGCTGAAGATTTCTGCCATCACAGTCGGATTGAGAGATCACTCGTGAGGACAGAGGATGCATCTGCTCAGCCTGTCCGCAATCACGTTGGAGCTCCCCAGGATATGCGTTGCGATAAGAAAGCGGTTGGAAGCTATTGCCCAATGCCAGATTCTCATGGCTTCATGACATAGGGGATAGGATTTGGTCCCATCCTGTTTGTTTATGTACCAGACAACGGACATGTCCTACTGGATAGCAATTGTTCCTGATGGAAGGAGCAGGTGGAGTGCTTGCAATGCCAATAGCACTGCTCTTAACTCCAGGACATTGATATGCAAGTTGACCTCTATACTGGGCCACGTGCCCTGGACTGACTTTCCCTGGAAGTGGCTCCCCCAGCCTATCAGGGAAGCATCTGTGGTCACCGTGGTGCTGGGTTGGGGATTCTGGAAGGGGCGACACCAAAGATTTTCGTCTGTACTCATCCACCAGAGGAGATCTTGTTTGCAGGGGTTGGTGATGTGAATCTGTGAGCTCAGGGGATGAAGACTGGATATCCACTGGGACAGAAGGAGCCATTGTAGCAGTCTCATGTGTAATCTGGCTAGGGGAACAATTGGGATGGCTGCTGCCATAGACCCTAGAGCCTGAAGAACTTCCCTTGCAGACACCTTTCTTCGACAGAGTATCACTTGAACTTGTACCCTTAATCTCTGAAGCCTGTGAGGGGAAACAGAGACCAGACTTGATTGAGTGTTGAATATTGCCCCTATAAATTCCAATTGTTGTGAGGGCTGAAGGTTGGATTTTTCCCCGTGAATGGTGATGCCCAGCGACTCCGCTAGTACTAGAGTGTAGCGGAGGGCCCTGACCAGAAGGTGCTTGGTGGGGCCAGAGAGGAGCCAATCGTCTAAATACGGAAACACCTGGAATCCCTGAAGTCTCAGATGAGCTGTGACCACTGCTAGGTATTTTGTGAACACTCTGGGGGCCATCAAGAGACTGAATGGCAGGGCTCTGAATTGGTAGTGATTGGCTCCCAGCCGGAAGCGAAGGAGACTCCTGGAGCACTTGTCCATTTTGATGTGGTAATACGCATCCCGGAGGTCTAACAAGCACATCCACACACCCTCCCGCAGAAATGGGAGGATGGATTTAATTGTGACCATGTGGAACTTGGTCTGAACCACTGATTTGTTTAGCTGGCTGAGATGCAAGATGGGCTTCCAATCCCCGGTCTTCTTTGGCACTAAAAAGAATCTTGAGTAAAACCCTGATCCTCACTGGTCAGGGGGGACCTGTTGGATGACTCGTTTTTGACATAGCTTTCATATTTCGGAAGCTGCCTCCTCCCTTTGACTGGGTGGAACATTGGGAAGGGATTTCGGAGGTTTTGGATAAGAGAGTAGGGGAATGTGATAGCCTCTGGAAATTATTCTCTGCACCCACTGATAGTTTGTAATAGAGAGCCAGGCAGCTTGCTTCAGAGAGAAACACACCCTGACTGCTTCCAGAGGAAAGCAATTGGGCAGCGCTTCAGGAGCGCTGATACGGTCTTCTCGAGAAAGAATCTCTGGAGTCCTAATCTCGGGGACCCCCTCTGCCCCAGAAAGGGGCATCTTCCATTATTGGAACCCCCTCTGCCTCTGGGGGAGTCCTCACCACATGCATCATGGAAAGGACCTTGAGACTTTTTGTGCCACATCTTTCCACTCCTCTGGTTCTTGGAGAAGGAGCGCTGAGGTTTGGAAAAATGTAGACCCACGGCAGACAAAGGTCTTCCTGTCCTGCTCGCACCTGGCTAATGTATCCTTGACCTTAGCACCGAACAAAGCTGATGGTTCGATAGGGGCATTTAAAAAGGAAGACTTGGAGTCCACGAGGTCACAAATGTGCATCCAGATGTGGCGTCTCATAACTACGCCTGCACCCGCAGCTCTAGCCGCTCCTTTGGTTGCATGGCACAGCAACCTCATGGACGAATTGGAGATGGACTCTAGGGTGGCAAGTTGGGAAACAATTTTATCACGTGCCCCATCCGAAACTTGACCCGCGAGGGTTCCAGAGAGCTCGGTGATGAGATCTCTGTGGAGCCTCGGAAAATGTGCAAAAAAGTTCAGACACTTGACAGTAAAGGTCGCTGACACAAACACTTGCTTACCTAGCCTGTTACCGCCCGGGACTCTCTGTTGGGCAGGTGGACAGCAGGACTTTCCTCCAAGGTCCTTTTTGATGGCTGCCGCCACCACCAGAACGCTACTGGCAAACCTCTAGACCACCTGGGTTGATCCTCTGGAGGGGAGAGTATCTTATCTGATCTCCTGGGGATGGTCTCAATGGTGTCAGGATTCTTCCATGCCCGCTGCACGATGAGCTTGACCAACTCATCGTCAGGAGGGTCACCCAAGAAGTAGAGGGCCGAGAGTGGAAGGCCTGCAGGAATATGGATTCCTCCGAGGAAGGATTGGAGGGCTTCCAGTCACCCCTCTGCTTCAAGATTTCCAGGATGTCTCCAAAGGAGACATCGTCAGGGGGTGACTGTGGGGATCCTTCACCATCATCGTAGTCTGCATCTTCCTTGAGGGACTCCTCTGTGGAGTCCATGTGTTTCCTCTTACATGCCCGTTTCCTAGGGGGTTCTTTGGTGAGAGCATCCGAAGAAGACTAAGAAAGGGAAATACCCTGAACAAGGGTTTCCTGGGCCTTGCCCTCTTGGAGTCCTGGGGTGTGGCCTTTGATAGCTGCAGCTCAGAGGGAGCTGGTGGAAGGTCCCACGTAGGAGGATTGCTCGAAGCAAGCACCCTCTCCATCACCTGGAAAGCAGACCCGCCTGAAGAGGAATGGGAGCCTGGAACCGAAGAAGACCATTTCGGAACCAGAGTCACACCCCGCTCCACGTGGTCCACTCCCGGGGATGGAGCCTCAAGCAAAACTGGGGGCGGGAGTCACCCTCAGACCCGAAGATGGAACCAGCAACACAACCGGAACCATGGCCAGAACTGAGGGTTCCACCCCCCCCCCCCAAAGCATGAGATTGAGGAAGGGTGGGTTCTGACAGAACCGACACCCAAAGGGGCCTTGGAGCCTCAGACATAGTTGTTGTTGGCGCCGAGGTAAAGGGTCCTCTCGCAGACATCGGACATATGAGCCTCAGAACTGAAGGATCCAAGGGAGGATAATACATAGGGGTCGCCGGGGTAATAGACCCGAAGCCTGAAGTGGGATGGGCTTTAGGAAAATTTGTAATTCCCCTGGTGGTCAGCAGCTGATCAAAGAGGCGCGCTACATCCAGTTCTGAAAGGCTCCTGGTGGACCTTACCGATGCACCTGAGGGGGAATTAGGCCGGTCCAAAAAGGGGCTGAAGGCTTGTCAGGCAAATGGGTCTGCAGACTGGGAGTACTGGGTCCGGGGTGTATTGAAGAATGGCACCGATGATTCCAGTTTGGAAATTGGCAGCAGGGGAATAATCGGAGCCGAGGTCAATAGTGACTGTGAAGCTGTTGTCGGAACTGATGTCAGAGCGGAGATGGGGACGTCGGTGCTGAGGTAGAGACAGACAAACTGGTTGGAACCGAAGTTGTAGTGGGTACCGTAGTCGTCTCTGCCGGGACAGGTGCCACCAAGGCGACCTTGGTATGAAGCACCGGAGCCAAACTCGGAGCTGAGGTGGTCGGAACCAAGGAGGCGATACGGTGCTTGGTAGAAGTCTTGTGGGCCTTGTGCTTATGACTTTTTCCCCTATCACCGGGTGGTGGAGTAGTCTGAATGAGGACATTTCTTGTCCACAGAAGGAGGGGATGAGACCTCCAACGCAGAAATAGCCTCCGAAAAAGGCAAAGGAATCAGGATCTTAAGAATCAACTTGTTTCATCTCTCCTTCAGCATCCACTGACTGAAGCTGGTACAAATATCACATGGAGGTTTCGCCAATAAGTGCAGAACCCCCAAACAATACACAAACTCTTCATGTAAATCACTATTCGGGAGTTTACCACTGCTAGAAGAGCAGTGTTTAAACCCCGTACTCCCTTTCTTTTCTGACATAACAGAAAACCACACACACTCGCACACACACACGCTAAAGTAGAAGAAAGTTGTAGAGAGCAAAAGAGAGAGGGAAATACCAACAATGGTATTGGGAATACCACAAGGGTAAAAAGGTCAATACCAACAATGGTACGAAAAAGAAATACCTGTGTGTAGAGCTGAGTGAGTAATTAGAGAAAAGATAACAAACTGACAGGAAAAAACTCACAAATACTTATAACATTTGAAAAAATATAACACTTAGCTGGAGAGCTCGGTGAAATGCTGCTATAGGGCTGCGTGACAAACGAGATTTGAGGTAACTGAGTGAAGGGCATTGTGGGTAGCAGCTTAGCTCAAGAGTTTTTGGTGCACGCAAGCTTGGTATAAGGCCAACTCGGTTCCGATCCCATCAGTGATGACTTGAAGATCAACAACTCAGATGGAACATTATGGTAAGACTTAACTTCTTTTTTTGGCATTTAGTTTCAGTCCAGGATTTTGGCACCAATTACTTATTTGGGACAAATCTTCCTGCAGGATGACAAACTTAATCAGCCAGAGCCCTTAGGTATTGGCTTTTATTTCAGATAAGTAAATGCCTCCTAGGAGAGGTCCTTGCACATAATCCTAGGTTACTCCACTGATGGCTAGTCTGTCTCTGGAGATAGGATGCATGAGATCAAAAGAGGGGAAGCTTTCTGTGAGCAATTTGTCAATCCATTGAGCGACATATGTGTTTATTCACAGTTTATTTAGCTTTTCTACTATGCCTGAGTTGAGGGATTTTGTCAAATGCCTTGGCCAGGTCAAGGTATGCAGTATGTATCATTTTATCTTCATGCATTACTTTGGCAACATTGTCAAAAAAAAGTCCAACAGGTAAGTATGATATGCCTTTGATGAATCTAAACTGAGATGGGTCCAGTGTTTGGAGGTTCCCTGTGCCCTCATTGATTAGTTCCAAGATGAGTCTTTCCATAGTTTTGCATGTGAATCTGGTCAGATTCATGGGTTTGCAGTTACCGGGGTCTGTGGAAAATCCTTCCTTATGCAAGGTGATCGACTGTAGCTGTTCTCCATTCACCAGGTACAAAACCTGTATGGAGGTTAAAGTTGAACAGTGTTGTTAGGGGTGTGACTAAATCACACTTTGTGCAATTTAACATGCATCCGTAAAATATCAGGACCAATGAATGTAGTATTTCAGCTTTTGAGAGCACTTGCAGGACTTGGTTTTGTGTGATAACTGGAGGCAAGCTAGTTTTAGGTTTATCTTGAGGGACATACGGAGGGGAGAGGGGGGTAAAGTTAGAGCTGAATTTATTGGCCAGTAGGTTCATTGTATCTTAGGTTCATAGGAGATTACTAGGCCAGCGGCTTAAGGAGCCTTGCCAACTTAGCCAATATCACCAGATTTTACCCAGTGTATGGCCCCTAGGGCAAGAGGATGGCATGGATTTGTTCCTGTGTATTTAGTTTCTAACAGATTGCCCCAGTCTGTAAAGGACATAGGCACTACCCCAAGTGTGAATTTGCCAATTCCCCATCCATTGATTCAAATTGCATATGAAAAGGGCCAGTGAGGGACTCTGCTTAATGTGAATAGGAAGCTTGTACCAAGGAAGGGGCAATCTCTGAGACATGTCTCTCTCTCTAGCACGTTTTGTTTGAGTTGCAGACTAAGTTTGGATCCCTAGATTGGGTGACTCTCATGCTGTTTGACTTGCAGATTTGTAGTAGCTCCAGCAGGGCTGGATTTTGTGAGTGCCTTGTAGTTCAGGCATGGGTTACCCCTTAATAATTGATAGGAGACAGAGTAAAGGGATAGGGCTTTTAGTCTGTTCACATAGTTCATGTTGCTTACACCCTATGTTTTCTTTGACAGGTACCTCTGAGGTTGCTCCAACTGTTGTAAGTGCCTAGTCAAGTACATGCCAAATGGCACACTGTACTTGATTATTGGTTTAATGAGGGCTGAGTACAGGCGGGGCTATTAATTTCCCTGTATCTATTTGCTATATCTTCACTTGTAAGTTGTGCCACATAAAAGGATTTACTCACCACTGTGGACACATGGAGATCACAAAGTTCAGGCTACTATGTCTGTGTCCTTAGATCTTTCACCTCTGAGTCTAAACTAAGGGGTGTGCTATTGATGTAATTCGCAGGGATATTTGACTTCCCAAAGGGTATGATAATGCAATTTTTTGCATTTAGTTTGAGGCCATGGTTCTGGCACCAATCATTTGTCTGATCTAGACCCTCCTGAAGGATATCTACATCTTTAGGGGATTCACTGATTGCCCCCAGTTTGCAGTCATCAATAAACTTTGTCGTCCAGAGGCCTTCCACATTTGCCTTATCTTCTGAGAAGGATATTCCAAACAGGCACACCACTAGTAACTGGCTTCTGGGTCTGGCTTTACCCACTTTAACCACACGTGTCCTGTCCATGAGCCAGTTGGCTTTCCATCTGGTGACATAGGGATTTATGCCCAGTTTTGTGAGTTTATGTATAATACCTGACTGGAGAATTGTCAAATGCATTGGCCAGGTCAAGGTGGGTGGTAGATACTGTTTTACCTTCATCCATGGCTTTAGTAACTTTCTCAAAGAAATCCACCAGAATCAGTAGGCATGACCTGCCCTTGACAAAGCCAAATTCAGTCAGGTCCAGTGTTTGGAGGTCTCCTATGTCATTATTTATCAGGTCCATGATTATTCTTTCCATGGCCATACATGTAAGACTAATCAAAGTTATGGGTCTGTAATTTCCCAGGTCAGTAGATGGTTCCCCTTTATGCAAAGAGATGACTTTCGCTGTCCTCCACTCTATCGTGAGAAAGCCAGTCTGGAGGCTGTGGTTAAATACAGATCCTAATATGCCTGATAAGTCCTCATTTAAGTAATTTAACAGGCAACCTGGTGTATTGTCAGGCCACATTGAAGCTGCATTTTTAGATTTAGAGAGCACATTGGTAGCCTGTTTTTTTTTTTTTTTTTTGTGATAATTGGCAGTGGAGTGGTGGAGGCTATTTCATAGGAAAGAGCTCTAGGTGATGGGGAGGTGAAATATGAGCTGAGTTTGTCAGCCAGCAGATTTTCTAATCTTCCAGCGGAGTATAGGCGATGCCATCTACAACTAATTCTGCACATTGTTGTCTACTCCATTCACTTTGCATGTTGTAGGTAATATTGGTCACATTCAGCTCAGTGCATTGCTGCCTTGTACTTCTGAGATTACAAACATAACTTAAAAACGCCTTGTGATTGTCTTTGACTTGGGTAGCTATCTTAGCCTCAAACTTGGTTTTGTTGGATTTTATTAAGAGAGAACCACACCAGAAATTGAAAAAAGTGATTGTTTCATTATCTCTTGATGTTTCCTACATTTTACCATCCTAGGACTATATATACACATTTCTGCATATTTTTTTGTGTTATACCACAGTCTGCCCACATGGGGTCCAATATCTTGATGTGAGTTTGTTTTTTTTTTAGTCTACTTCTTGGTATCCCATAGTGCAGTGCATAGCTGTATAAGATTGCATCACACTGGCTGCTTAGGAGAAAAGCTGCTGTCTACTCCATTCACTTTGCATATGGCTTCACATTTCCTACTTTCTTTCAATAAATCAGGTTTAGTTGCCATTTGTTCAGTGACTGTTTCTTTGCCTTTTAGGTCATCTCATAGAAAAGGCTTTCTAAGTGTATTTCCTTGCTTTTGCTTTCCAAAGTAACAATTTTGTATTCTTTTGTTGTGCTCGACTTGTAGTCCTTCAATTCATCTCCCCTCCCTCTTCAAACTTCTCTTTCCTAGCTGTCTGAGTGCTAAAGATAATCAGAGCTCTATGCTACTGTGATTCTTAGCTCAGAGCAGGTGATTAAGTTTGTGTTCATCTCCAAGCAAGACAGTTAATATTGTTGAACCACAACCTAAAGACATAAACCTCTCTGTTTTTGTCCCCGAGTTTTACTTCATACTCCCTATTACTCGTTATACAATGACCCCCCATTAATATTCAAAAACATGCACGCTGATTGGTCAGCGTGCATGTTGTAAATCAGAGTTATAGTAATTGAAAAAGATCCTCCGGACTTTTTCCATTACTATAACTCTTTTTTTACAGCAACGGAGAACGCAAGATCTCCATTGCTTCACACTGTCTCGCTATGTTAAACGAGTTTAACATAGCGAGACAGCTTTACAAAAAGCAACGGAGTTTCTCCGTTGCTTTTTTTAAAGCTGTCTCGCTATGTTAAACGAGTTTAACATAGCGAGACAGTTTGTAAAAAGCAACGGAGATCTTGCTTTCTCCGTTGTTTTTTTCAAAACTGTCTCGCTATGTTTAATGGGGTTTAACATAGTGAGACAGCTTTAAAAAAAGCAACGGAAAATCTCTGTTGTTTTTTTTAAAGCTGTCTCACTATGTTAAACCCATTTAACATAGCAAAACAGTTTGTAAAAAGTAACGGAGATGTTGCTTTCTCTGTTGCTTTTGCCCACAGCTCTGATGTACTGTGTAGGCATACGCACGCGCAGTACATCAGAACTGCCGCAGAATACCAGACAGCTGCGGAAGGGCAGCAAGGAGGCATTATACAATGCCATTATTTAAGAAAAGTAATTATTTTTTTTTTCTTAAATGTCATTGTATAATAGCAATAACCCACTTCTGGGTGTGGGTAATGCTGGATTTACCCACGGTTGGCTTTATTTGGCCACTCAGGCTTCACCTTCGTGACCAAACCACACCAACCGTGGTTAAATCCAGCATTACCCGCACCCAGGCGTGGGTTATTGCTATAGTAACCCATTGTTTGGCATACCTCTCAATTTATTTGCTCAAGAATTTTTGAGAAAGCCAAAATCCAAATAATGGTGTGACAAAGACCCTTAAAATCATTAAAGTTTTTTTAAATATTATTGTGATTCATTTAAAAAAATAACAGGTTTTGTATCAACATGCTTTTTATGAACAAAAGCTACAAAACTGTAATATTGACTGCCTGTAATCCTCAGTAATTTACCTGAAAGAAAGTTTTATGAGGCGCAGGACAAAAGTATGACTAAGAAATTCAGGGACATTCTGAAAAATCTGGGATATTTGAGTAGTATGGCCTTGGGTCATTGTACTGTAGTCTATACTTGATCCCTGTAATCTGTCTCTTGTGACTGTGTTTTCATGACATTTTAGTCAGCAAGTTTATTAAGCAATACATTATTGTGAATACACCAGCTCTGATTTTTTCCACATTGCCTGACAGTATGCAGAGCCTAATCACTGTTTTCTTTCTGCTTCGTGTCATTTTTTAAAAATGTCGTTATCCACATCTTGTACCTTCCTTTTCAAAAATCCACTCCCATGTTAGTAGGTGATGTATTTATCTAAATATGTTTATTCTATTTCCTTCCCTTTTTAAGTCAAAAGAGCCCAGTACAGTATCAAATGTGTCTGTAATCAATGACCATTCCATTTATGCCTACCTTTTTGTCTTTGATTTTTTGCTCAGTAAACCACATCATTGTCAAATACATAAGACACAATGAAGAGTATCATCAGTATGTGTAAACTAATGGAGTGTACCATTATGAAAATTATTAACAGGCACTCTACAGGCCCTGGACCCAGACCAGTTTGGATTTGTCAAAGGCCGATCCTGCTTCCAAAACGTGTTGAACTTTGACAGGTAATCAAGGCATTAGATTCCCAACAATTCTCTTCACATTATCTATCTAAACTTGGCCAAAGCCTTTGACACCATCTCATAATTTGGCATTATTAATAAGCTAATCCAACTAAATGTGAACCTTTATATTATGTACCTGCTGGATAGCCAATTGGCTTACTGGCAGAACCCAGTGTATTAGTTTTGGAGGTGTACTCTCATAGTAAAAAAAAAAAAGTTACCATTGGCATCCCCCAGGGATCAACCTTAGGGGCCATATCTCTTTGGTATTTACCTCTTTGATGTCAAGACCATCAAGGGCCTGTACCTGACCAAATTTCTTCACAAGGGCCTAACACTCAATGAGTAGTGACTGGGCCACAGCCTTAAACTGAAGTCCATAAAGTACAGCACTTTTTCTTTTGGTAAACCAGGCATCCGTGCTTCTACCATACAAGTGACAACCCTCTGAAAATACTAGGTCGTTAGGCACTTTGGGACCTTCGTTGATAATGAACTGTCCTTTGATCACCACAGTCCATTGTTAGGAAATCTTTAAAATACCCAGACTGATCAACAGGGTATGTCTTCTAGAATCTACTCCTCGGCCTTCGGCCTTCAGGCCAGTAATAGAGAATAATTCCCTTTTTGGTATGTAGTTGTCAAAGCATATGATGCGGCTCGAGAGAGTGAGTCTTTCCTCAGTAAGATGGTCCTGTGTGTCCTCCATGAGCTACCCAGACAACCTTAAAGCAGTATCTCGTTTTTCTGTTTCTTATAGACTTTTAAGAGGGGACATCTGTCTAGCCTCCAGTGCCTCAAAGGATTTTGTCCTACTTAATCTCCTGCACATCCACAAAACTAATAACACCTTAAACACGTGTTGAAGGCATCAACATTTCCGCAGAAACATAAATAGGACCTGCTAGTGCGACAGATATCTAACATAGGAACCCCTGTTTTATGGAATAGCCTTCGTTTGGATGTAAAGCAGTGTAACTCCCTTACCCTACTTAAGCATGTGTGAGGACTGTAGAACAGATATTCAGCTGAGCCAAATATGGAGATAAGGTACTTAAAGAAATCTGATGGTGGCATGTAGAAATCCAGGAAATCATCAGAAGAAAGGAGGAGTGCAAAAAAGTGGGAGATGAGAAGTATGGACCAGGCTAAGAAGGAGTACTGGTTGGCTAACGGAGACTAAGAGGGCAGTTGCAGTAGCAAAGAACAAGGCATCAAGGGCATCCTACAGATGGCACAAAGAAAACTCTCAGGTTGTAAGGCAAAGGCAGAAAGATGAAGATATTCATCAGACACCCTTCGTAAGAGATGCAAGCAACAATCTGTTCACCAGCCACAAGACATCAAAGGGAAATGGTTAGAGTATTTCCAGCAGCTTCTAAATGAAGAGGACCCTGCAGAAACTGTACTGCCCCGGACACAAACTCCATTGAAAGAAGATGAAGAGCCCACCCTAGAAGAATAATCACAATAGTAAGGAAAACAAAATCAGGGAATGCAGCAGGCTCAGAAGAGGTTGACAGATACGATTAAGATGTCAAGCGAGTAAAGGGAGAAATTGCTCCATAGGATACTCATAGGGTACTCACAGCAGTATGGAGGAAAAAGGTGTGTCCCAGATGACTCTGGGAATAAGCTTTCTAGTGCCAGTGTACAAGAACAAAGGGGACGTAACCAAGTGTGAGAGCAGTATAGAGGTATCAATCTCCTGTCGTAATGCATGAAAGTGCTGGAGAAGGGTGCCTGATAAATGAATACGCAGAGTAGTAGAAAGTAAGATGAGAGATGAGCAGTTCAGATCAGGATGCCGTACAACTGAACTAGTGGTTGTAGTGAGATGGATTGTTGAAAAGAAACTAGCGATGAGGCAAGAGTGCAACTGGGCATTCCAAGATTTTAAGAAGGCACTTGGCAATGTCCCTAGAAGACTTAACTAGAGAAGTCCTTCAGTAGTACAAAATCCCAGAAACGCTGGTAGAATTAGTGCAGGCTATGTACAGGAACACAGTGTCACAAGTGACCATGTCTGTATGAAAAGAGGAGTACCATTTAAAACATTTTGGTAAGAGGGATAGGTGGCTAGAGGTGCTGTTATATGGTGTTTGAATAAAACAGCATTTGTTAAAACTTTTATTGGCCATTTATGAACTCATGTATTCATATTTGCTGTAGCCCTGTGTAATATTCTGGCAGTTGGTGCAGATGGTTATGGCTGTGAGCTGTAGTTCTTGTGGCACAGGGTTTTCAATACTGACAGTCATCTAGAGCCAAGGTTTAAACTTCCAGGTGGCAAGCCGTGCCACGGTAGTTCTTCTACACCACAGATTTTGCACGCACATGTATCAGTTAAATGGACAGTAATAATTTCAACAAATACTGTTTTGTTCAAACACTATATAACTCTACCTCCAATACTCCAAAATAACCACCACCAATAAAAACAACTCAGTAGTTATGGCAAGTAACGCAACACACCCAGCAGCCTCCAGGAGTACACAGTGGAATGTGAAGGTGATAATGAGGGTGTTAATGCACAACAGAAAACATTTGCATACATTAATAACTTAAAAGATTAGCAGATGTTTAGTAATTAGCCACTTAGCACCATTAGTCAGGAAATAAACAGGCCATCATTTATCGTTTTGTGATTGTCAACATTGTATCACTTAATGTAGTTATCTGCCTTGGGGAAAAGAAGCACTGGACAAAAAATTGCCAAGGTTTACTAAAATATACACCGATTGTTGCAGTTGCTAAACATGAGTTGCAATCGCTGATACTTGAACGCTTTACATGCAAACATAACATCTGATGTCAATTTTCATTCATTCCTCATCAGTTGGGTTTAGATCCTACCCTTGGATCTGCCTCAGATGTTATTTTCAGCTCATGGCAACTGGAAACTCTTGAGCTCCTCCCTTACCTCACTGCTCTATTCCTAACATGCTCACATCTCATTTGCCACTTTCTTGAATGGACGTGGTCACTGTGAACTGTCAAGCATATATTTCAGCTTTTCCAGATAAGTCTGTTGTTTTGATCTAATATAACTTTCTTCCAAAAAATATATATATTTTTTGTACCTCCGTACCTACATCCGTGTAATTGTTTAATTCTTAATTACTTTAATTGGTATTCTTTCCTCTTTCCCTTTTTACACTTTATAGTTTTTCTTAGATTACCATTACTGGTTATTTCCTCTCCCTCTTCTCTTGTTTTTTTGTCTTACTATAGTTAATAGTATAACATAAAAAAGGAGGTTTCTCTTTCTCTCTCTCTTGTTTTTCTGGTAGTTACAAACATGGCAGAAAAACCTTCATGTTTTAAAAAAAGTCACAAACTTTCTGTTTCGGATGCACACGATTAGTGTTTTTGTTTGGGCCCTGACCATTTCAAAGTGTATTGTTCTATATGCAAGTTGTTTAACCCAAGGGCGGTTGTTGACTACAAAGATAAATTAATTTTGAAAGGTCTGCTTCCCTTGACCTTTTTAGAGGCTTTATCTGGGGTTCAGCCATTTAGATCCAACACCAAGGAGCTAAAAAGGAGGCCTTTGGATCCATCTGGCTCTTCAACTCCATCCTCTGATCCCATGTCGGATCTGGCCTGTAAGAAGCCCAAGAAGTCGGATCTGAAGCATTCAGCTTCTGACAAGCCGGCATCAGATACTAGATCTGCTTCCTTGGATCCAGTGGCCTCTGATTCGAAGCCCCTCCCTCATACAAGGTATGCATCCTCCTCATATCTGTTGCCTTCTAGAGTCCCCTCACCTTTGTTAGAGACATGCTGGCATTCCAGCTCCCATTCTGTCACTTCATCCTGTCGTTCTTCCAGGAGTCTGACAGAAACTGACATGATAGAATGATGAGGAAGTTTCTCTCGGCACAGATCCAGATGGCAGTTCTTCTGGCTGCTACCCCTGCAGGTCAGGAGGCTCATACAAGTACTTCACCACCTATCACAACTCCTCTGTTACAACCCATGGCTTTGGAGCCCTTGGATCCAAGCTTACCGGGGCCATCTGTGTTTGATCGGCAGATCATTGTATCTTCAGATCCAATATTTTCTTTGAGTGCACCGGCTTTGAGTGTGTCGGAGCCAGACAGCTCTCGGAGCCAATGTGTTCCTGTCGGATCTGAGGTGTTAGTCAACTCTGAAGTTGTCAGAGCCATCTCTGCCCCTTGGAGCTTTGCAGTGGACAGTTCAGCTCTGACTTCTGCATTGGGTGCACTGTCTTTGGGTCAGAGGGAGCCAACAGTTCAAAAGCATGGCTTCTGAGCTCTGTTGCATCCCTTTTTCCCAGAGAGCTCTGCCTTTGAGTTAGTGGTGAAAGTTTTCTCTGCCTCAGCAGGGTGAATAGTCCCACCCCCCTTAGATCTTCCCTGTGCATTCCATGTATTTCTGTGCCTTGAACCTCATCACTGTACTCCACAGGGGCACCCAAACCAAAGTCTTCAAGCTACCCAGCAGGGTATTTCCATTTCTTCCAGTACTTCCCCCCAGCAGGGTATCTCCATTTCTTCTGATACCACCCCCCCCCCAGCAAGGTATTTCCATTTCTTCCAATACTTCCCCAGAACACCCCACTGACGAAGTCCCTAGGAAGAGAAAGTGCAAGAGGAGGGGCACTTGGACTCCCTTCAGGAGTCTGTCACTGCAGATACAGATTTTGATGACGGGGAAGGGTCTCCAAGATTACCACCTGATGACATCTCATTTGTAGACAACCTAGAGATCCATAAAGCGAAGAGGGGTGGTTGGTCTACCGATAACCATTCCCAAGAGGAGTCTGTATTCCTGGAACCTTTCGGTCTGGCCCATCTATCTCCTGGGTGACTCTGCTTGCAGGTGAGCTCATTGACTTGCTCTATAGACAGGAGTGGAAAGAACCAGACATGGCTGAGCTGATACCCAAAAGTCCAGACTGGATTTTACCACCACCTAAAAGAAGGGAGTTTTGAAGTAAGGGAGTACTGGTAGATGCTATGGTGGTTTGTGGTGGTTGCCACCAAGAAGGAACTCCCTGAACAGAGTTCTACTCTCTATCCCCTTAACAGGGAGTCAAGGTCTTTGGACAGATTTGCGAAGCATGTTTATGCTTCAGCAACATTTGCACTCGGATCGCTAAATTATTTGGTACACTTCACCATGTTGCAGAGGTAATTGATTAAGGAACTATCCAAATCCCTCACAGGGACCAGTACTTCTGAGGCTCAGATGTCTATGCCCTTGCAGTTGTCTACCCTACAGTCGATTACTAATTCATCCATGAAGCTTATTTCACATGCAGCTAAAGGTACCTCAAGGGCAGCAAGTTCAGGCATTTCCACTAAGAGGCATGTCTGGATGCATTTGTGTGACTTTGCGGCTTTAAGTCCACTTTTATCAGTGCACCTTTTGACAGAAGTTCTTGGTTTGGCCCGAAGGTAAAAGACACACACTCCAGGTGCGAGCAAGACCGTTTCTGCAATAGGAGTACATTTTCTGACATATCATAGGACCTTTTCCAAGAATCTAAGGGAGGTTGAAAAACATGGTTCAGGAAGTCCCAGGGTCCTTTCCACAGTCCACGTTGAGATAGTTCCCTCAGAGGCAGACGGGGAACTTCAATGGAAGACACCGCCCATGGGGCAGAGGAAGCCTGCAGAAACAAGGGTCTAGAGATTTCTTCTCTGACAGACCCTACCAGTGCTCCTGAAAGGAGGGCCCAGTTGTCCACCTCTGGAGGGAGTTGGGGGTCGTTTGTCCCTGTACCAGAGAGCCTGGCTAGACCTTACAAAAGATTTGTGGGTACAGAGGATTATTTCCAGAGGTTGTATAATTCCCTTTTTACCCACCGCCTCCACATGTATGCAAAATTCCCAATGTTTCACCCAGTTAGAGGAAAGTAGCAGCAGTAGAAATAGAAAAGCTGCTTGAAAAAGTCATCCAGGAGGCGCACCAGACCAGGTAGAACCTGGAACTTACTCGAGATTCTTTAGTGTTAAGGAAAACCGGGGACTGTAGAGCAGTTTTGGATGTCAGTAGTCTGAACATATCTGTTCAGCACAACAAGTTCGGATGGTCACGGTTCAGTCCATTTTTCCCTTTTTGTGCAAGGACAACTGAATGTGCTCGATAGACCTTCAGGATGCATACTATCACATAAAAATTAACAGACAATCCAGAAGGTACTTAAGTTTCTGACCAAGAGCCAGACATTACCAGTTTAGAGCCCTGCCCTTTGGCCTCACCACAACCCCTGGGGTGTTCACCAAATGCATACTTGGACGACCGGCTCATAACCAGTCCAACCAGTCACTTACTGATAAGAGCTTGAGACCAGGTACTCCAGACTTGCTCCCTTCTGGGGATTACCATAAATTACATCAAATCTCAGCTAGAACCGTCTTAGATATTGGCATTCATAGGAACAATTTTCAACACAGTGCCCATGACTGCCTTTTTTCCTTTCCCAAGAATACAGACCATCTGTTTCCAAGTCAGAAAGATAATCCAGAATCCCTCCATTTCATCCAGAGTGATTCTACAAGCCTTGGGATCAATGTCTGCAGCAATAGTTCTAGTTCCAATAGCTAGATTTCATATGAGGATTCTTCAGCAGATGTTAGCAACTCGGTGATCCATTCTTCTTCACCATATGTCCACTCAGATAAAAATTACCCAAGCATGCAGAAGACACCTTTTTTGGTGGATCCATTCAGATCAGATTCTACATGGCCGTCCATTCATTCTTCCTTTGCCCAAGGCTATAGTGACCACGGACGCATCCCATTTTGGGTGAGGGGGTAACTTCCTGGGAAAACCAGTCCAAGGCACATGGTCCCCTGAAGGGACCAGCTTGCATGTCAGTGCCCTGGAAATGAGAGCAGTGCTGTTAGCATTGCAGGCTTTTCAAGACTCCATCGCTTTTGGGTCAGTTGCAGTTCGGACAGAGGCAGTATGTCCGTAATGTGGTACATCAACTAACAAGGAGGAACCAGATCTTAACTTTTGTGTTGAGAAGTTCTCAGAGTTTGGCAGTGGGCGATCTCTTCCAGCTGATTTTTGATAACACACATTCTGGGGAAATCCAACGTGATAGCAGACAAGTTTTGCAGGTTCATTCCACTACCTTACAAGTGGTCTCTGAACAAGAAAGTAGCGAAATGCTCTCCTACACAATTTGGCCTCCCCTGGTCTTCCCTATGCATATCTGGCAACTCCATTAGTCCCCAAATTCCTGCAGAAGGCAGGCCAGTTGAAGAGCAGTCATCCTCATTGCTCCTTACTGGCTTCGGCAAGTTTGGTTCTCCTTTCTTTGGCCTCATCTAGTCTACCCTACTTGGATTCTGGATGCAATTCTGGACTTTGTCTCATCTGACAGAAGTGATTCACCGAGATATCTCAAGCCTAAAACTGACCTTATGGTTTCTCCACTTCTGTTGATAGCCAGACAGCATACACAGTCTTCCCCTGTCCTTCATATACTTTTATCTTCCCACAAAGCTTCACAAGGAAAACTTTACAGAAGTAAATGGAAAAGATTTATTTTGGGTGCAGCAGAAACATATTGACCGTTTTTCGTCGCCAGTGCGTAGTGTCCTTCAGTTTTTAGCTACAGATGTTAAGTTGTCAATCTCGCCTTCATTCTTGCTGGATGGGTTCGGAGCCGATCCTCGACTCCGACTCGGCACTTGCTTTAGCTTGAGAACTCCTTTTACCAGCTCGAGGCAACCCTATATCCCATGATGCAAGGCGGAACTACCTCAGATCTCGTTTGCCGCTTAGCGAAAGAGGTCTCCTTTGCCAGCTGAGGTAAGTAATTTTTTGTCAAAAAAAGCTTAGTTAGGGATTTATTTCCCCCTTGTTTCCACTTTCATAGTGTGTAGTGTGTTTACAGCCCACCCTATTCCCTTACAGTTCAAAACTTTTAAATTCCTTTGGTAACTGTATAAAAGTTAAGTTAGGCCTAGACCCCATTGGTTAATCCCTACCTGTGTGTCTGTGTGTTAGGGGATTAATTGTGTGTGTTTGTTGGGGTGTGTGTATGACTTCTTCCTTAGAAATATGTCAAAGGAAGGCAAGGTCTCAGGCTTCAAGAAGTGTGACACGTGCTGTCAGAAAATGTCTCTGACAGACGGTCACACTTCTTGTGTTTACTGCCTGGGACCTTTGCACCTGCAGGACTCCTGTGCTTTGTGTCACTCTTTTAGCCAGAGAGTCCTGCAGGAACGGAGGAATAAGTTGATCCTCCGTGGCTTACTTAAGCCAGAAGGTTCTCCCTCTAAAACAGGGTCTGGTAAACCTTCTAAGCCACCGAAGGTTCAGGCTACAGTATCCAAGCCTCCTCCGGTGGCTCCGGCTCCGTCGGAGCCGAGATCAGCTCCGGCTGGAACCGATCTATCTGCTTCCAAAGTAGTGGGTTCGGCACCGATTGGTTCCGACACCCGGTCTACTGTGGCCTTGTCGGCTCCGGCTGGAGCCGACACCTTATCCAGCATCGGAGCCGAGAAACCTTCGGCTCCATCTGGAATTCAGGGGACTTCGGCTCCGATGACTTTGTCCAGAAAGAGATCTCGGTCCCCTTCGTTGCAGAGTATCCACTCGGCTCCGGGGTCTCCTCTTTTGTCGGAGCGGAGCCATCGGAGCCGATCTTCGAGATCTTCCAGGCTGTCTGACCATGACTTAGAGAGGGTGGTAAGCAGGCTGTTGAAGTCGCAGGCACTGGCCCAAATGCTCCATAGCCCGTCTCAGCAGACTTCGGCTATTGTTTCACCCCTTGAACTTCCTCCTCCGACTCCACACCAGAGTTCGGAGCCGGAGCTTCTCGGGACAGTGACTGTTTCAGCGCCGGAGCCGATACATCCTTCGGCTCCGTCGTCCTCGGCTCCGATCTCCTCCTTGAGGCCTTCCTTGGAGGGATCCGGTCGTCGGGTTTCCCTCGTCGGCTCCGAGGGGGCTAGTGGCATCGGACCCTTGTCCGACCCCGCTCTCCCTCTCGGGGCTTCGGCTTTGGTAAGCTCGGCACCGACATCGGCCTCGGAGCCTTCCCTCTCAGTGGAGCCGGGAATTCCTGTATCCTCGGATCGGGGATATTCCGGTCTCCCGGGGAGGGGAGCCTTTGAGGTGATGAGGAGTGTCCTGGCTACTGAGCCAGGTCAACGGTCCATCCCCCTAGCTCCTCCCTCTTCGGTGCCTGTAGACACCTCTTGCCAGCCTCTTGCTCTCAGGCCCAGGGATCCATCGCCCCAGGTTTCCCCATTGGGAATTTCCTCCTCTTCCGAAGTTTCTCCTGATCCGGCAGGTGAACCCCCTCGGAAGAGGACGTGTAAGAGGAAACACACAGACTCCCCCGAGTCTACTACATCTGATACCGACTTAGATGAGTCGGAGGGTTCCCCACGATCCCCTCTGAGGATGTCTCCTTTACAGACATCCTTGAGCTCCTCAAACAGAGGGGGAATTGGCCATCCATTGATCCCTCCGAGGATGAGTCGGTATACCTGGAGGCTTTTGGATCCCGACCCTCCACCTCTTGGGTGTCTCCGCCTTTCGACCCACTGATGCAGGTAGTGGCTCGGAAGGCATGGGCGGCTCCAGATTCTGTGGAACCTGTCCCCAGGAGACCATCCAAGTTTATTACGGCCCCTACGGACAAACAGTTTCTTTCCAAGGGCGTCTCTGTGGATGCTATGGTGGTGGCGGCGGCCACTAAGAAGGAACTGGCGGATCCTTCAGTACCTGTTCATCCTCCTAACAAGGATTCTAGGACCATGGACAGGTATGGAAAGCGGATGTTTTCTTCAGCGACCTTTGCTATGCGTTCGCTGAACTACCTTTGTCACTTCACCAGGCTTCAAAGAGATATTCTCAAGGAACTGGGTGAAGTGGTCCAGGATCCTTCTGCTGCTGGGGCTTAAGAAAAGATTGCCTCACAGCTAGCAATCCTGAATTCCTTATCCAACTCCTCCATACGGCTCATATCCTATGCGGCCGATGGAGCGAGCAGGGCCGCAGGCACAGGAGTTGCTCTTAGACGCCAAGCCTGGATGCGGCTTTGTAATTTTGCGGACCCCTTTAAGGCGTCCTTCACTAATACCCCCTTTGATGGTTCGGCTTTGTTCGGACCTCAGGTAAAGGATACCTTGACCAGGTGTGAGCAGGACGGTAAAACTCTTTCTGCCGTTGGAGTCCATTTTTCCACCCCTTCTAGACCATATCCCAAGGGTCAGAAGGGGGGGAAGATGTGGTTCCATAAAGCCCAAGGAGCTACACCGGACACACGTGGTCAGTTTACCCCCAGAGGCAGAGGGGGTAACAATAATAGACGCCGCCCTAGAGGCAGGGGGGGTCCTCAGAACCAGGGCAACAGGGAGTCTCTTCCTGAGAAGCCCTTTCAGCATCCCTGAGGTGTTGCCCGACTGTCCACCCTTGGAGGCAGTAACAGGAAGGATTTCGCTGTACCCAGTAGCCTGGCATTCCCTCTCACAAGATATGTGGGTACAGTCGATCATATCCGAGGGTTACAAAATCCCCTTCGAATGGTATCCTGTACCTCAACAATCCCTTCCAGACATCTCACCCGGTCAAAGGGATTTGGCAGAACAGGAGGTTTCAAAGCTCCTAGGAAAAGAGCCATCCAGACTGTGCCGGCAGACCAGGTAGGATCCGGCGTCTACTCGAGATTCTTTTTGGTCCCCAAAAGGACGGGAGATTGGAGACCAATATTAGACCTGAGCAGTCTAAACAGATTTGTCAAGAAGGCAATATTCCGGATGGTCATGCTTCAGTCCATTCTGCCCTTTCTGGGCAAGGACAACTGGATGTGCTCTATAGACCTTCAGGACGCGTACTATCACATAAAGATTCACAGGCGCTCCAGAAGGTTTCTCCGTTTTCGGCTAGGGACCAGTCATTACCAATTCAGAGCCCTGCCCTTTGGCCTCACTTCAGCCCCCAGAGTGTTTACCAAATGCATGGCAGTGGTCACAGCTCATCTGAGACGGCAAGGATTCCAGGTGTTTCCTTATTTGGACGACTGGCTCCTCTCCGCCACCACCAGGTGTCAGCTTCTTCAGACCAGAGACTACACTCTGCAGCTTTGCAGGAGTTTGGGAATTTCAGTAAATTTTGAAAAATCTTCTCTGCGGCCTTGCCAATCTATCACCTTTATAGGCGCAGAATTAAACACCGTCAAAATGTTAGCCAGACTAACAGATCAAAGAATTCTGGACATCCAAAAATTCGTTCGGATTCTATTGCAGAGCAGCAAGGTCAAAGCCAGATTTATACTGAAGGTTCTAGGTCTTATGGCTGCGGCCATTGTTCTTCCACCACTGGCTCGCTTCCACATGCGTCTTCTGTAGTGGATGCTATTCACTCAGTGGTCGTACCACAGTCTCCCGATGAGGCACGAAATCTTAGTCACACAGTCGTGCAGAACTCATCTGAATTGGTGGATATCTTCCCCTCTTCTTCATCAGGGCCGACCCTTTGTTCCCCCTCCTCCAGTTGCCACAGTCACTACGGATGCCTCTCTGATCGGGTGGGGGGGCATTATCAGGGCAGGATGGTCCACGGGACGTGGCAACCCATAGAATACCATCTGCACATAAATGTCCTGGAGATGAGAGCGGTGCTTTTAACGTTGCAGGCCCTCAACGACTTTCTTCCCACGGGACTATTGCAGTACAAACGGACAACATGTCCGTGGTCTGGTACATCAACAAGCAGGGCGGGACCAGGTCCTATCCGTTGTGTCGAGAAGCTCTCAGACTTTGGCAATGGGCAATCTCCTCTCATCGGTTTCTGATAGCAACGCACATCCCCGGCAGGTCCAACCTCTTGGCGGACAGGCTGAGCAGATCCATTCTGATGCCTCACGAGTGGTCTCTCAATCAATCTGTAGTGGATCAGATTTTTCTGAAGTGGGGCACTCCTTGTTGCGATCTTTTTGCTACTCCTCAAAACAACAAGTGCCCGATTTTTCACCCTCTTTCCCCTTCCAGGCCAACCCCTGAGAGACTCTCTAACCCAGGATTGGCCCCGGGGACTTCTGTACGCTTTTCCTTCTTTTCCCTTGATTCCACAAGTCATTCAGAAAGCCACCGTTTTGAGGGCCAAGTTGATTCTCATTGCCCCTTATTGGCCTCGACAAATTTGGTTTCCGTCTCTGCATCGTCACCTTCTGGTGCAGCCCTGGCATCTGGACCCAGTTCCGGATCTCTTGATCCACCAATCGGGTCAGCAGCACCGGGCCATTCATTCTCTCAACCTCACTGCTTGGTTGCTCCACTTCCTTCCCTAGCCAGGCTACCGATGATCTCTGACTCAGTGAGAGACATCTTAGTGTCTTCTTTAAAGTCGTCCACTAGGACTGTTTATGCTAGCAAGTGGCGACGTTTTTCTATTTGGGCAAATTCCAGGAATATTGATCCCTTTACTGCTCCTGTACATTCTGTTTTAGATTTCCTGGCTGAGGTTTTCATTCAGGATCCTCTTCATCTACAGTTAAAGTTCAACTGGCTGCTATTTCCAAGTATCATGTTGGCTTGCATGACAATAACATTATGTCTCATAGATTATGCAAGGCCTTTCTGAGAGGAGTTTTTCTCCTAAAGCCGCCTATAAAGCATCCTCCTCTGCAATGGGATCTAAACTTAATGTTGGCATCCTTGATGCTACCTCCCTTCGAACCGTCTGCTTCATGTTCTTTGAAGTTATTGACCTGGAAAACTATATTCTTACTGGCTGTCACTTCAGCAAGAAGGGTTTCCGAGATTCAAGCTCTCTGCATTCGTTCCCCTTACTTGGTTTTTCATAAGGACAGGGTATCCTTAAGAACGAACCCGTCCTTTCTCCCCAAAGTTGTGTCTCAAACCAATATTAACCAATCTATAGATCTACCAGTCTTTTTCCCAAACTATTCCAACAGAGCTGAACAGAAGCTTCATTTTTTGGATGTCCATCGTCAGCTCAGGTACTATTTGCATAGAACTAAACAATTCAGGAAATTGGACCAATTATTTGTCTCCTATGCAGAAAACAGGATAGGTCTTCCAGTTTCTAAAGTGACCTTATCCAGATGGTTGACTTCCACCATTTCCTATGTGTACTCTCTCAGAGGCAAGCAGCTATCTTCTAAACCAAAAGCACACTCAACCAGGAGTCTATCCACTTCTGCAGCCTTTCAGGATAGACTACCCATTGATACCATTTGTGCAGCAGCTACTTGGGCCACGCCTCATACCTTTGTCTCTCATTACAAGTTAGACTTGGCCTCCAGAGACAGGGCCAGTTTTGGTTCCACAGTTCTCAAGAGTCTGTTCCATTGAGCCACCCGGGATACAGGTGCTAGGGACGCGGTCCCATCCAGCAAGAATGAAGGCGAGATTGACAACTTAACATTTAGAAGTTATGTACCTACCATAACGTTCCATGTTAGTTGTCTTCTCTTGCCTTCTTTCTTGCATCCCTCCCTCCTTCCCCCTGGCCTGGACAGATCTTGAAGAGTTCCTATCAGGTTGTTTTCCTCCTGAGCCTTCATATGAGGACTCTTATTATGAACTTGTTTTCCTAATTATGTTAGGTTAGTCCTTAGCAGGGTAGGTTAGCTACCAAACGAGATCTGAGGTAGTTCCGCCTTGCATCATGGGATGTAGGGTTGCCTCGAGCTGGTAAAAGGAGTTCTCAAGCTAAAGCAAGTGCCGAGTCGGAGCCGAGGATCGGCTCCGAACCCATCCAGCAAGAAAGAAGGCGAGAGAAGACAACTAACATGGAACATTATGGTAGGTACATAACTTCTAATTTTCAATGAAGGAGCCAGTTCCTCAACAATTAAAGTACAGCTACTTGCCATCTCTAATTTTCAGAAAGGGATTGAAAACTCCTCTTTGGCTGCGTCAAAACGTTGCAAGGCTTTTTTGAAAGGTACTACTACTTTTGAGACCTCCCTATAAGCATCCAACTCCACCATAGGTTCATAGGTTTATACTAGGCTATCTGCCCTAAGGCATTTATAAGCCTAGCCCAAATTTTTGTGGCTTACGCCACCCCTTATATGAAAAAATACTGTGCCCATTAGTTTGTTGTGCCTCTGTCCAGCAGTGACACAGAGATGATTCCCGGGGTAAACCAACGATCTCCCATACACAGGTCTAGATTTCTCTTGAACAGAGTCAGCGAGGTGCTCTGCCTCACATGGACCGGGATTTTATTCCACAGCATAGGGAGTCTCTGAGTGATAAATCTATCCCTCCAGCACGTCCTATTTATATCCGTGCTAAGGCCATGGGACTTAAATTTAGTGTTGCATGCCTTAACTCATTAACCCCGAGTACCTTCTCATGGCCTGTGTTTAAGCCCGAGCGCGCCATGAGAAGATACAATTTTCAAGCCGTTACCCCCGAGTGCTTCCACAAGCGAGAGAAAGTGTACTGCTGATTTTTAGTTTACCTTAATGTAAAACTCTGAAATCGTAACTAAATATGTAATTTATCATATCTAGTTACGATTCAGTGTGTTTTAACATTAAGGTCACATTGAAGTTTTTTCAGAAAAGGCGTTTGAAAAGTTCTTGCTAAGCAAGTGGTGGCAGCCAGTCGGATTCTTGCATTCCAAGCCACCACTTGCATAACACCTCAACCCCCCCAACACACTCTGTTCTGTCCAAATAAATAGAGGGTTGTACAGTAGATATTCCCTTTCTTTTTTCTGGAATTTGTGGAATTATCTTCTGTATCCCTCTATTTATTGTGCTGTTCTGGTAGTATTTTCACGGTCTGAACAGAAAAGCTGCAACAGAGATCCAAGCGGCCAAATTTCACCACCGACTAAATCCTCAGTAAGGTAAGATGGTCTCATTGCATAGTTTCCGTCCATTTTTATAGCTGAGCACTGACAACATGCTGATAGAAAAAGAGAGTCATAGTAGTCGATGGTGGCATAAGTGTGTGCCCCCCCCCCCACTCTGTTTTGTCCAAATAATAAGAAACAGCTGCAACGGAGTTTTGCTGAAAAAACCCTGACTCACTTCCGTGACCAATTTTCAACTTCCGAGCCTAATTCCTCAGTAAGGTAAAATGGTCTTATTTCATAGTTTTAGTCCATTTTTCCTTAAGTTGTGTTTTTTCGGCAAACTACTGGCCAAGCTGAAGTTAGAAAATAATGACAGCGATTTCCGTGGCAGACATCTTATCCTAGCAAATATCGCTAATTTGTATGAGCAATATTTAGAAATCATCCCTAGTTTTGTGCAGCTTTCTTGCTCTAAGAGGTTGAGAGGTATGCTTCAACAAAAAAAAAATGGAATCCGATCATTAATTATTATGCCTCCCTAATGCTTTCAATTTTGTTTATTTTGAGTGCTCCCTGGCAGACTTCATACTAAAGTTCAATTCAAGTTGCCATGACAGCTTCTTGTTTTCGCTGCTAGGCAAAACTTGTTATTCAACTTTTAAAGCTTGTACAAGCAATATAATGATCCCTAGTTTTGTCCAGCTTTCTTGCTCTAATAGGTTGCAAGGTGGGCTTCAAAAAGAAAAAAGGAATATGGTCATTAATTATTATACCCCCCCCCCATGTGTTCATATTGGTTTCTTCCAGTGCTCATTTTTTCACTTTAGCTACTATGACGATGAATTGGCTACAAATGAGGTAAAATTGTCAGTTTATTTTTTCCCCTGCTTCACTAGTTCAGCTGGCCAGACTCATTTGTAAGCGCTAGTGAGTGCTTTGTATCATAAGTAGTATTTTAATTTGTGCATTGTATATAGAGCAGCAGTTATGCTGTCCAACCAAATCCACTGTATGTGCCGGTGAGCCCTCTCCCTCCGATACATACATGTACATACAAGTGTTATGCTCTCATACACTAACTTACAGAAATAGAACCCCTTTTAATGTTATTAGTCTTTTGCTTTGCTTTAAATTATAAACCACAAGCAATGTCTTAAAATACAATAATATGTGAAAATTTAATGAGGGTTGAAGACCAGGGTATTATATGGAGGTTAGTTGCAGTGAGCATACTCGCAAACAGACGATAGGCAGATGTACGCACACATACATAAAACTTTTTCCCATTTTTTCATTAGGATGCGTAGCATTTAAACTACAGTAAATCCTGTTGTGCAGCTATGCTTATATAAGTTGGGAAGCTAATGTCTGAGAAATAGAGTTGTAGGATCGTGACACTTTTATTTGCAGTTTACTTTCCTGTCATTTAACCAAACATTTTAGTGTGTACTGTTGGGACTGATGTGCATGTAACTAATGTGCGTTACTATAACTGATGGAATAATTAAGATACGGCTCTGTGTCCTTTGGTCATTTCCGAAGTCTTTTACATCTCTAAAAATCTGGGATTGTCGGCATGCATATGTGAGGTGTGTGGGCTTCACTAAAAATAAGCAATTTCATCTGCAGAAATGGCCGTTTATAGTGTCAGTTAAAATGTACCGCTTCCATTGCATGTATTGTACCTGAAGTCTTTTAATTGCATGGCTGGTGATGATCAAGTAGAATATCAGTCACTGTAGTGCTCCTCACCAGGTCATCATGTTTTTCTTTGTGAGGCACTGTATGCTGGTTCATTGGCTTGCATTTTGGTATGGTACATACAGCGCTAAGCAACTATGGTACTGACGCAAGGCTATCCTTTACTTTCAAAGTTATAACTGAATCATCTGAGACTTTGCTTGCAAACTTTACAGCTGTAATATTTGTTTTTACTCTTTGTAAGTCCAGTTCATCAAGATACATATCAGTGAAGAACTTGTAAATTAATGTAAACTATTTTTTCTGGGGCATCACCCCTAACTGCCAGTGTGGGTGTTTCAACTCCAAAATCACTTTACTTAATATAAAATTACCTCTGAGGTGAAAAGGACTCTGTTTCAACAAGCTATATGTCAATGATATGAGACTGTAATGACACACGTTTGCCATCCAGCTAGATGTACATAATCAGTTTCCTGTTAGCCAGCTTTTGCATTAATTATTTTGAGTCTGCTATTAAGCTTACAGATTGTTTCTCATTTTCATTTTTGATCTATCAGCTGTTTTTGTTTCTTTCCAAGAGTGACTGATAATTTGATGACTTATTGTATATTTCGTACAAGTCTTCAGCCACAATGGATTCAGTACCTTATCTCCAGTAACATAAAAAGGACCTTTCTAGGCTAGCCTGATCCCTACTATAAAATAATGTTCATATGTATGTCAGATGTCAGTGAGGCACAACATTTTTTTCTTGACTCATAAAGACATTGCTCACTGCTGTATAACTGACAGTACAATTTAATAATTGAGTCTATATCTATCAGATCTTGATTTTATTCTTGTGGCTTCCGTTTGCTTATTGTGTGACTAATTTAGTCTTAACAAAACTAAAGTTCCTGGATAATCTCCTAAAGCAAATAATTGTGCCTAGTGGGTCTTATCCAATCTAAATTAATTAATAAAAATCAGCCATACAAGCAAATAAGTAAGCCAGAGATGCCTCTGTCTATCTTACCTCCAGCTGCTGTGAATAAATGTACTTACAGCTGGAATTTTAACTTGTGGTTATTAAATCGGCAGGCAAGAATTAGCATTTATTTTTTCTTGTCATGATAGCAGCAGTCTGCTACCTAGGACATTATCACTCATGCCTCTGTTTTATTTTTTTTAAGTGTATGCTGAGGCATTGCTGTATTATAATATGATTATTATACTGAAGATTTTAATATGAGTTTATTAGGTTGATGAAAGCTTAGATGCTCCATCATGGAGGGACTGTATCTGCTTCAGAAGTATTATATAGTTTCAAGTAAGTATTATATAAGCATATACAATGAGCAAAAGTTGTAGAATGTTTCATTTATGCAAGATATTGCCCAGTGCATGTAAAACTATGATTCGGGGGTGTATGAAAATTGTTGTAGTCTGCATGAGATAAATGACGATGCTGTTAAGTTAGTTTGCTGAAATGTCAGTTTTGGAGTTATAGGTTATAATTCAGAGACCGACAGTTATGACAGTGTCTGAAACAAAATGAATTCAGCATCATAACTATGACCGTTGTTAAACATTTGGACCCAATTTTTTCTTAAGTAATGTAGTCTTTAAGTCTGTTCTGAAATGCAGTTTCATAGCTGCTGTTGTGTGGCCTTACCATTAGGCAATTGTAAACATCAACGACACCCTAAAAATCAGAAGCTACTGCATTCAAGAAATAGTTTAGAGACATAACTGTGTAGTAAATTGCAATAGAAATACTAAAAATTGCATCACAGGTGAATGTTTACTAACAGTAACACTTAATAATAAGGTCAGCATTTGTCAGTAATTCCATACAAAATTTTCAGTGACCCTCATGTGACCTATGTAGTGTGGAAAGGTTTCTGTAGTTATTTTGCACTGATGTGCAGAAGCCATTTGTCCACCTCAGCTCCACCAGATGAAGACCATAATTGTATGGGAGATCAAGAGCCAGCTTTATTAAGCCACCACAGGATAGGCACTTCACCATTAATTAGTTACAATTAGGTAGTCACACTTATGCAAGTTGGTCACTCCTTGCCTGCCCATTGTGTCTGCCTAGCTTATGATGAGATAGTTACTTCCACCCTCACCCCTGTTTAACTGCTTCTGAACTTGCCTCGAATCTGGAGGCCAAGGCCTCCAACAACAAGCAACCAGGTGACATGAATCCAGTGTACCCTGGTCTGTTAGGTTAACAAATATGGGGTTGGTCACCAGGAAGCCACTACACCATCTGGTGACATATGTAAATCCCATTCACAATACAGAAATTCCAGTTAGAACAACAGGACATAATCTGTGGTTATACGATGAGTGGCTTAGGGCAGGTACAAAGAAGTATTACTTTACAGAAGGGGTAGCAAATTATTTAATGACCTTCCTAATGCAGTAATGGGATAAAAAATAAATGAATTCAAGAATACATGAGATAAACATATAGCGATCTGTACAAGAACTAGAAGTAGGTGAGTGGACAGATAATGAGCTGTTAGATAAGCAAAATATGTAGGCTGTGTATCAAAGTGGCAAGCTAGAATGGCCAAATGGTCATATCTGTGATTAAAATATGTCTCTAGTTTATAGAGAAAGGGCCTGCAATATTCACCATCCTAAACTTGTTGCAAACTGAAGCATTCATAAAAGCCATACAATAATTACAGAAAAAAAGCTTTTTCTTGCATTTAATTTATATGTGTGCTACAGATATACCATTAATGAATACAGATTTTCCATTCCTAAAAGTTATCTATAACAGCTGGCCCTAAGTATGTGCCTGCTTATTCTTTGCATAGAGGCAGCTGATTTCAAGAGGCTGCCAGTATCTACCATTACACTCTGCCATCACATGCCACTTATGCCCTCCTCAAGCACATTACAGGCATCGTCTGTAGCATGTCTCCTCATGGCCGTGGCATAAGGTTTGCTGGCTCAATGTCTGACCTTTCCTAGTAAACAAATGTTACACCCCAAAAGAGGTGCATCCTGTATTGCAATTATTTGCTTTACTTATATAATATTTCAAGTTCAGTGTTTGTGAAATGATCAGTGAGACCTGCAGGAAGTAGGAGGTATGCTACGTTACGCTAGTCTCTTCTTGGCGAAAACCGTAAAGTCGGTGAGAGGCTTTGTGGAGTGCAAGTGTGAGTCTTGCAGAAGTAAATGTTGGTAAATTTTTAAACACTCCCTGGAGTTTCTATTCCATAGGGTAATGTTTGGTATTTCATAAGTACTGACAAGACTATTGCACAAGGCTGATACCCGATATCATTTAACTGTATCATGTAACTACTTTATGTGTAAGTCAAAACTGCTGCGTAATGTGGAGCATTTCTTCCCAGACCTCCTCTGAAAATGTGTTTTATCACAGTTAGACTTTCCCACAAAGACAGATAAAGAAACAAGTAAGCAAGTAAGTAATTGAAAGATTAGAAAGCACTGTAGAAGAAATGTGATCATGCAGTTTACGTTTCATAATGGGCCTTATAAGGGAAGAATACAGGAATGTTATGACCACCCTTGGGTTCTGGGGTTGTGTTCATCTTTTTCCACCACTCAGAATATGACATAATTTTTGGAAGCTCCTGTGCTCAAGACTACACGTTAGTTCTGGTACATGCCATAATGTCAAACATCATCTGCCTGTGTGTGCCTAACCCAGACCACTCAATTTTTTTGTCATCTTCCACAGTTCTGATCATGATCCTATACCATTTGCTTGATAAAGTTCTTGTGTTCATTGCCTACATACATCATCAATCCAAGCAGGGTAGACAGTCTGTTTCCTGGAGCTACCTTATATTTTGGGAATTTTTCTTGGGTTTGTCAGTCATGTTTGGAATTTAGGTAGGAGGAGGGGCTCTATAATATCTAAGTGTTATAGTATTTTACTGAATTACTCAGGTCTTCTTCTTACTGATGACAATGAGTCTGTGTTACCTAACAGCTGCACAAGGTAAAACAGGTTATGTTTGGGGCCTACTATAGATCCTTGTAACCAATAGTTATTGTCAAGAATGTAGAGAAATTATTTTACCATTTCATTTCTTCTGCACCAAGTAGTTATGGAGCTACTGTAGTGATGAGTTAGTGAACCCTAAGGATGGCAGTTTATGTAAGTGTTTCTGATGGGCGAGAGTATGAAAGCTTTTTGATGAGTCTAGAAAAATGGGGGGTAAGAGGCTTCAAGCATGTCTGTGGGTGTTGACAGTAACAAGCAGTAGGCTGAAAGTACGTACTGAGAATTTTGCACAGATCGTTACTTTTAAAAAACTGCAGCAACTGTTTTCAAAATGTAGAGATTTTCTAGTTTTGACAAATGAATTATTTCTCCACAATTTGTGCATGAGACAATTCCTTTATGTTCACAATCAGCTCAGTGCATTGGTGAGTTGTGCTTTTGAGATTACAAATGCAACAAAAAAGGCCTTGTGATTACCTTTTGGCTTAGGTAGCTGTTTTAGCCTCACACTTGGCTTTGTGGCAAATTTTTATTTTAGTTCTTGTGTATACTCAGATATACTACTGAAGGGGTCATTGGGAGTAATCTGTCATTTTGTTCCTTCTGCATACTTGGAAGGGCTGCTGAAGGGTTTGTTGATGGTAATGTTGCATTACATATGGTTACATTACTTAGAATACAGCACAGAAATGTAATTATACTGTAATATGCCAGCATATAAAACATCAGATGTACCATTGACTAATTAATAGTGTAATGTAAAATAAGCAGACAAGAAATCACTTCTGCTTGTATTATTCTTTTTGTGATTAGTAGTTGCATGAGTGAGATAAAAGTTATCACTTGTTAACAACTGCCAGCATGGAGCTACCATATTTTTTGTGCATTTTTCCTGGCTTTGTCAGTCGTGTGGAATTTAGGTGGGAGAAAGGGCTCAGTAGTATGCAAGTGTTATACTACTTTACTGACTTACTCAGGTGTTCTCCTTACTGATCATGAGTCTGTGTTACACAACAGCTGCACAAGGTAATATAATGAATGCCTAGTCAACAGGTTATGTGCAGCAATTATCACCTTTGTCTGAGCATGCATAACTTTGCAGTACTGAAAGGAAGGCCATTATCACATTAGCAATAAGTGCAGTTACAATACAGCAGTGAGTTATTATCACCTTCTGGTAAAAGTCTCAGCTGCTGTCACTGTTACTCACATAAGTAGAAGTCGTTATCACTTTGACGAATGCACAAGCCAGATTGTGTTTTTTCTCTATTTGAAGGCATTGCAAGCCACTCCCTCCATTCTTCATCAACTAGCTATCCTCCAAAACCTCTGATGTTTTCCTGTATATATATATATATATATATATATATATATATATATATATATATATATAATCTGTTATATATATATCAGTATGGCAGTGGCTTTCTTGGGAGATAGGGTGATGCATCTGCATACATTGTCTGTAGTTCCTTTAGAGGGGATTTTCATGTGCGCTTTCTGTGCATACATTGTCTGTAGTTCATTTAGAGGGGATTTACATATGCCCTTTCTGTGCCCCCTTGTCAGGTACTGGCCAAGCCCTTATGCACCAAGGTCAGGAAGGTTTCTGTATAGAGATTTATGCCAACTTCCCTTGTGTTGGTGGGTGCATCACGGGGGCCATACCCAGCCATCCATGGATCTTGTGGTAGACCTGGATTGCAGTTGGGAACTTGGAGACTCTTCAGCTCAGTCCCACAGTGCTGCTGTCCTAAGTAGAAATGGCCTCAGGGCTGCCACTGTGATGCAGTGTTTCCCTCCGGAAAAGGACACATGCAAAGAGACAAAGCCTGAGGCAGTCTTAGTCTTTTCACATGTTGTCTTGGTTGAGCTCTCCACTCAGTTTCCCTCCCTTCAGGTGTAGTAAATGTATGTAGGTCAGGGCAAGACCCTCCACATTAGATGTGGAAAACAGCAAACTGTCAGTGGGCAGTGCACAAGGCCAGACGTTTACAGAATGGGGTGCTTCTACCTCCAAAAGCAGAGAGGAAAAATCACAGCCATACAGGAAACAGTCTCAATGACTTTCCAGTGCCAGCACCAAGCACTTATCTTCTGGCAGCTCCTTTTGGGGGGGGGGGGGGACTAGCACTTTTTTCACAAAATTGGCACATGATCACCCAGGGCAAATGGGTCTTAAATATCGTATCTCAAGGTTACAGGTTCCACTTTCACACCCTGCCAAGGCCAAACGGTATGCCAGACCTGCCACGCAATCAATGGGCAGAGGCACAAAAACAAGTTTCATCCCTCATGGACACGAGAGCCATTCAGCAAGTACCACAGCAAGAAGCAGGGGCTAGGATTTTACTCAAGGCTAGTCTTGGTACCCAGAAAGGACAAAGCCTGGAGACCAATACTGGACCTGTCTATCCTAAACACATTCCTGGATATTCCAAAACTCAAAATGTTAACTCTGCAGCAGCTTCTGCCCATGCTGGGAAAGAAGGCTTGGCTTGTGACTTTAGAACTAAAAGAGGTATACCTGCACGTCCCAATCAGACAATCATGCAGAAGATACCTCAGATTTATAGCTGGCTCAATGCACTACCAATTTTCTGCACTGCCCTGTGGCTTATCTACTGCGCTTAGGGTCTTCACAAAATGCCTGGCACCAGTAATTGCATTTTGCAGACAAAGAGGAATACAAATATATCCTTACTTGGATGACTGCCTTATTCAAGCAGAGAACAAGGACATTCTAATACAGCATCTGGCGTTTGTAAAAAGATTACTAACAGGTCTAGGGTACACAGTAAACGAAAAGAAATCAAAACTCGTACCCTCTCAAGAGGTAATATTCCTGGGTGCAAGCTTAAATACAACTGCCCAGATGGCTTATCTCATGCCAGACAAACACAGACAACTGACTACTTATTTCAAAATGTTGGCAACAAATACCTAGTTATCTGCAAGAAAAATTATGCAGGCTTTGGGCTTCATGGCATCCTGCATTCTGCTAATTCCATATGCAAGACTGCATATGAGGAAACTTCAATGGTATCTAAAAAGTGTTTGGACTCAACATTGCCACAGCCTGGAAACAATGATTACCCTCATTCCCTGCCTGCAACAGGAGTTTCGATGGTGGGCAAAAGCCTGTCACCTCAACACGGGACAGCCATTCACTTTACTCACAGCCAGGCAGACATTGACAACAGATGCATCAGATTACGCCTGGGGGGCCCATATGGCAGGAAGATGTATTCAGGGCACATGGTCCGCAAGTCAAATGCATCTACATATCAATCAAAAAGAGATGCTAGCTGTTCAGAATGCCCCGACAGCCTTTAAGGGTCTACTTCATCCAGGACAACTACTGATAAAGACGGACAATATTACAGTCATGTGGTACATAAACAAGCAGGGGGGGGGGCACACATTCCTACCCCCTTTGCAGACTAGCCATGAACTTGTTGGACACAGCATTGACTTACCAAGTACATCTGCAAGCACAATTCCTGCCAGGAAGGATAAATACTCTGGCAGACGAACCAGTCTCCCAACCTTAGTTTTGAGATTCAACCCAATTGTAATGACTGCAACAGTGAAACACGATGAACATAGTACAGTTGTGTACCTACCATAAATGTAGATATTTGAGTGTATTCACTGTTGCAGTCCAGGTTACCCTCCCACCACCCCCCTTTTCCTTGCTGGGACTTATCTGTACTTCTCTATTCTATACAACCTATGTGGTGTATTTGCTTGTAGATGAAGGAAAAGTTGTTTTTTGTGTATGCATGCTTATTGGCATAATTTAGCCTACCATTTTAGGGGCACCTGACATCTGGAGCAAGAAAAACTGAAGAAAATAGCGTCGGCTGCATTTTTTATACCCCTGGTGCACTGACGTCAGGGAGGAGGTGACAGCAACTGACGCCGGACCTAGACTTTGGAACTCGGGCCGACTGCGGGTAGCCTGCCAGCAGAATAACCCATTTGTAATGACTGCAACAGTGAATACACTCGAACATCTACATTTATGGTAGGTACACAACTGTACTTTTCCTCTATTGACCAGGATTTACCCTTATCTACCTATGAGGATACTGATGCAGAGGACTCTATTCCCTCTGCTTCCCCTCCAGAGGATCTCTCTTTTGGTGAAACCTTGCATACTCTTAGGGAGCATTTTCGCTGGGAAAGCCAGGATTGCTTCGATTCTAAAAAGAGGCTTAGGGATTTCTTACTCCTGCCCCAACACAGGCCTTTAGCTATCCCCCCTGTACTGGACATTGTTGATGATGCCTTTTCAGAATCTACTTTGGCCCCTGACTCTTTACCTCCTGCTCCCACAAAACCTGATAACTTTGCAAGTCATTAGCACAGTGCAGTTACAATATAGTACTGAGTCATTGTCACTTCTTTTCAGGTTAAACTGTCAGCAGCTGTCACCGTTATTCACATAAGTAGAAGTCGTTATCACATTGATCAATGCACAACTCACATTTGGCTCTTTCTCCACTTGCAGTGATTGCAATACAGCCCCACCCCTCCACACTACTTTCATTTATGTCATGTATACAATTGCAAGAAATGTAAGCAGTCTAGGAGGAAAAATGTGGACATTACATCTTCAATTGCTGTTTTTTTGCACGAGAAAGTGGCTGGAATAAGAGGATTTGAGGTGTACTGTATGAAGAATTTGAATATATATATTATTATTGACTGCCTTGCATCCTCTCATTTGACAGAAAATCATAACTTGTTTTTAACTATAAGGCAATGACAATATCCAAACTCATATGTTGTATTTATTTGAGACTATTCTGCACTGCTGTGGTAAAATATTTCCTGTGCTTTTGAACTATGAAGTCATTCTGTTGCGTTACTGATTATAGTCTTGCTCTTTTATTTATCATAACCTCCCTTTGTGGGTGAGATACCAGAGGCATATTTCACCTGTTAGACTACTACCCAGGGTTTTATATATATATATATATATATATATATATATATATATATATATATATATATATATATATATATAGATGGAGATATAAATATATAGATGTGTGTGTATATATATATATATATATATATATATATATATATATATATATAATAGAAATATAGATATAGAAATATAGAGATAGGTGCATTGCTTTTCACATGCCTCTGTGCAGGTATATTACATCAGAATGTTCTATTGCATTGTGTTTTTCAGGTGTGATTTCAAGTGTAAAGCAACAGAGCCACCACCAAAGATGCCATCTGTTGAGGAGAAAGCAAGCAGCATTTACTTGTTGGGTGAGGAAACTGACTGTGATGGTTGCAGCAGTGGTTCAGACAATAGTATGCACCTTGATGTACCACATAATGCCAACCAGAGTGAGGATGATGATTATGACTCAGAGGATGACATTCCACTCGCACGGCTGCGTGAAAAGGCCATTGCCTGTGATACAGAAGATGTCCCTGTGGCCGCCGTTCCTGAAAGACCACTACGAGTTGCCAAAGTAGACATGACCAGTAATTATGACACTGACCATGACAGTGAGGATGAGGTGCCACTTGCACACCTAAAGAAGGTGCCCACACACAATGGCCACCAAGTGCATTCAGAGTATGATGCAGATGATGACTTGCCTTTATCTGTGTTCACGAAAGCACGTGGTCTGACTGACATAACTATGCAGTCCTCCATAGTGCATGGCACTGCAAGTGCCGACAAGGGTGTGGATGTGCCTTCGACTGTGCATAATGTGGGAAGTAGTCCAGAATATGGTGATTGGGATGGAGAAAATCCTCTAGATATGAGTCCAATTAGCTCCTTGTCAGACAATGATATGGGTGTGCCTCACCAGGGAGCGTGTGTCAGCAGTTCACTACCAACTGCAAGCAGTACAGTTGCTACTGGCATTGAGAGAGCACAAGCTCTCAACCCTTCAGCCCTTCCCATTCCCAAATGTTCCTTGCAACCCAGTCAGGTACGCTGAGCATGTCCACCACGTAAGATCACGTGGGAAAAACACCTCCAAACTTTACACATTGAGGAATTTGTGGGGCCAGTAGGACCAATAAATCACTTGGGCTCAGATAGCACAGAGATGGACTTCCTGAATTTGATGTTCCCAGAGGAGCTATACACCCGTATTGCTAATGAAACAAATAGCTATGCTGCACAGAGGCAGGTCGCAGCAGGCAAGGTTGATACGTGGTGGAGTCATGTTTGCCCAGGAGACATACGCACATTTCTAGGTGTCAGAATATACATGTCTATTGTACATGTTCCTGAATTGAGGCAGTAATAGGAAACGCACCATGTATATGGTCGCTTCCCAATAGCAGAGTACATGACCAGAGATAGGTTTGAAAAAATTCAGCAGTACTTCCACTGCAACGATAACAGCCTGAGCCTACCACAGGGCTATGGGGGTCATGACAAGCTACATCACGTACGGCCAATACTGGATGCAGTACTTCATGCATGCAGGACACGTTACAATGTGCATCGTGAGGTGGCTGTAGTCGAAGCCATGGTTGGCGTCCGTGGACGCTTGACTTTTAGACAGTTTATGCCTGGTAAGCCCGAGAGGTATGGCATTAAGGTGTGGGTGTTGGCAGACTCGACCAATGGGTATGTACGTGAATTCCAGGTATACACTGGAAAAATGGAGCAGAATACAGAGGTCGGGCTGGCACACAGAGTTGTGGTTAACTTAACTGGGGGACTGATTGGCAAGAAGCATCACATTTACTTTGATAACTTCTTTACCTCTGTTCCGCTGGCACAGCAATTGCTGAAAGATGATCTATACTGTTGTGGAACCATGCGCACCAATAGGTTAGGATGGCCTCTAACATTCAACAGACAGGCCATTGGAAAAGCAGCTCAAGGCTACTACAAGCAATTGCAGAGTGGACCACTGCTAGCTACTGAATGGAAGGATAGCAAACCAGTATTCCTCCTGTCAACTAACTGCAACCCAACCTTGCCAGTCTCCAGCACATACAGGAGAAAGCGTAATGGAAGAAAGGCATCAGTGCCATGTCCACCAGTTGTAAACATGTACAACAGTTACATGAATGGGGTGGACTGAGCAGATCAGCTCAGGACACAGTATCCCAGTGCCAGAAAGGCCTGCAAATGGTGGCTGTACTTGTTCTGGTTCTTATGGGATGTGGCCATAGTCAATGCTTTCATTATATTCCATGAAAGTATCAGCCATCAGCAACTGTCACACTCTGGACGTGCTATTCCAGCAACACAGTTACAGTTCCGAAGGAACCTAGGCTTGCATCTACTTGCCAGTTACACGAAGAGGAAAAGATGCACTGAGATTACTGTCCCAGAGGCTGTGAGCCGATTTGAGCATGGCTCTCACTTTCCGGTGAAATGGCATAAATCAAGATGCAAAAACTGTGCCAGCAAGGGTAAACGTGCTGAGCCATCATGGGGGTGCCGGACTTGCAAGGTCAACCTGTGTGTCGAATGCTTTGGTGAGTACCATGGCCATAAATTTCTCCCATAGTGCTGTTGTCATAGCTTTTGGTGTAGCTCTCCACTCAGTCTCCCTCCCTTCAGGTGTAGTCAGTGTATGTAGGTCAGGGCAACAGGGTTTACATTAGCTCCTTCCTTCCACTCCTAATGGCCATTGCCGAAAGGACACATGTAAATGGAAAAGGCAGAGGTAAAGCAGAGTGCTTCACCTATTTTTTTCAGTGTACATGTGCCCTTTCTGTGCCCCCATGTCAGTTAGCAGCCAAGCCTTTCAGCACCAATGCCAGGAAGGTCCCTATTCAGTTTTTTTTGCCAACTGCTCTTAGGTTGGTGGGTGCATCGCGGGGGGCATACCCAGCCAGCATGGATCTTGTGATCCACCGGGATCGCAGTTGGGAACTTGGAGACTCTTCAGCTCAGTCCCATAGTGCTGCTCTCCTAGGTAAGCATTGGCTTGGGTGTGCCACTGTGATGTAATGGTTCCCTCCGGGAAAGGACACATGCAGAAAGACACAGCCTGAGTCAGTCTTGGTCTTTTGACATGTTTCCTTGATGTAGCTCTCTCCACTCAGTCTCCCTCCCTTCAGGTGTAGTCAGTGTATATAGGTGAGGGTAGTAAATGTATGAAGGTCAGGACAGCAATTAGTGAGTTACTTCAGTCCCTCATCCCTTAGGTCAATTGCTGAATGGGCACATGTAAAGAGAAAAGGCAGAGGTAAGGCAGACTGCTGACACTGAAGGAGGTCATGAGACCATAGTGGTATCAGCAGTCTGAGTGGGCAGCCAGTACAGCTATGGGACACTACAGATAACCAACATCTGGAGCCCCATGCCTGTCCTTGGCATATTAGTGGAGCAGCGGTCCTTACCTTGCTTTTTCTCTTTACATGTGCCCTGGCTGTGCACCCTTGTCAGTGTCCACCCATGCTTTATTTCAGATAAGGTAAGACTGTCTTCTGTCTTCGGCATCACCGCGGAAGATGTTCACCTGTTCAGAACGGATGGCATTCACCTGACTGAGGAGGGCATTGCGTTGTTCTTGACCAACCTCCACAATGGCGTGAGGAGAGCCATGCAAGATTGATAACATGCAGCTTGTGAGAAGAATGGAACACCCATGACCAAGTCGGACAAATATGGTAAGTAAAACACTATTATGAAATGTGTTGTGTAAAATTAATTTCTGTGAGCTTGGCAAATGACTCTTATGGAAATTATGATTTTTTTTTCATCTTTTGGTAAATAACTTTGCAAGGGAGCATCTGAATGTGCCAAGTAATATCTCATTTTAAAGAAAGTATTGCTGGTTCCAACATGGTAAAATAACTGTGCCTGTATGTTTGACACATGTGCAGATATCAAAGTTTGTTTGGTACTTAGTGTTATGCAAATTATGATTTTTTCATATTTTGGTAATAACTTTGAAAAGGAGCATCTGAATGTGCCAAGTAATATCTCATTTTGAAGACAGTATTGCTGGTTCTAACATGGTAAAAGAATTGTGCCTGTATGTTTGACACGTGCAGATATCAAAGTTTGTTTCAGACTTAGGTTATGGAAATTATGATTTTTTTTCATATTTTGCTAAATAACTTTGCAAGGGAGCATCTGAATGTGCTAAGTAATACCTCATTTTGAAAAGATTATTTATAGTTCTAACATGGTAAAAGAATTGGGCCTGTATGTTGTACACATGTGCAGACATCAATGTTTGTTTTGGACTTAGGTTATGGAAATTATGATTTTTTTTCATATTTTGGTAAATAACTTTGCAAGGGAGCATCTGAATGTGCTAAGTAATACCTCATTTTGAAGACAGTACTGATAGTTCAAACATGGTAAAAGAATGGTGCCTGTATGTTGTACTCGTGTTCAGATATCAAAGTTTGTTTCGGACTTAGGTTATGGAAATTATGATTTTTATTTCATATTTTGGTAAATAACTTTGCAAGGGAGCATCTGAATGTGCTAAGTAATACCTCATTTTGAAAAGATTATTTATAGTTCTAACATGGTAAAAGAATGGTGCCTGTATGTTGTACTCATAGGCAGATATCAAAGTTTGTTTGGAATTGGGTTATGGAAATTATGATTTTTTTTCATATTTTGGTAAATAACTTTGCAAGGGAGCATGTCAGTGTGCCAAGTAATACCTCATTTTGAAGACAGTGTTACTCCTTACAACATGGTAAAAGAACTGTCTGTGCACTATACACATGTAAAGATATCACAGTTTTAGTCTTGTACGATTATAAAATTTATACATTTACAATACTTTTCATTATTATGCCCATATCTTTGCAAAGGAGCATGGTGATCACACAAATGATGCAATCATTTTGAAGCTGACATTCAGATGCACAACTTCTACATTGATATGTAGGCTCTGTCTGTTACAGGTGATGAGATATTATGCTTTGTTTATTTATCAATTATGAAAAATAATATATTAATCATATTTCTGTGAATATCTCAAGAAAGGAACATCACACAGCAATGGTTAAGGTATCATTTTAAAGCTGACATTCATATTAACAAATTACATTCAAATTGTATGGGTCTGCATGGTACATTGACCAAGATATTGTGCTTTGCTTTTTCAAAAAGGTAAAAAATATGCACAATATCAGCATTCCTTGCCAAATATTTAATAATGACTTTGATATACACTATCAACATTTACACTGTTGGAAAGGTCAGTGTCTGCTGAACAACTTTCGCGTTTACATTTTTAGTCCAGCTCTTATAGTTAGAGTTATGAACATTTGTTTTCTGTATGGTTTTACAAATGGATTTTCTGAAAATGAGCTCAGGCTGCACTGTTGTTCCTATGGTGGAATTAAGCAGGCAGCGTTTCCTGAGCTGCTCCGGAGTGAATGAGTTAATTCATTCCCCCTTCAAACCGGCAGTAAAATGTAAGCTAAAGTTTTTGACCTGGAAAACTATTTTTGGCAGTTATCACATCTGCTAGAAGATTATCAGAACTTCATGCATTGCCTGCTAAACCTCCGTACTTATTTTTCACAAGGATAGGTTAGCTTTACAAACAAATCCTTCATTCCTTTGGTGGTGTCAGAATCCAATATCAACCAGTCTATTAATCTTCCAATCTTCTTTTCAGATTTTACAAAGGTGAATGAATAAGAAGTTATGTACTCACCATAATGTTCCATATTTGTTGTCTATAATCTCGCCTTCATTCTTGCTGGTCGGGTTTGGAACTGAGCATTGGTTCTGACTCTGCCTATTACTCAAGCTCTAGAGCTTCCACTGACTCGAGGCTATACCCTATCCCATCATGCTTAGGGAAGATTACCCAGATCTTGTTTGCAAATTACTAACCTATTTTGAAATTATATACAAAATCCCAAGTTAACAGATATTAGTCTGTCTCTTGAGATGAGAAGGGAAGCAGAGAACACAGTTCAAAACCAATAAAATTCCTCTCGATCCTCCAGGAATGAAGGTTGGGGGAAGGAGGGTGGGACACAAGAATGAAGGCGAGATTATGGACAAACATGGAACATAACTTCTTAATGTTATGTTGTCCCATCTCGCCTTCATTCTTGCTGATTTGGGACAGCGTCCCTAGCACCTTCTTTCTTGGGTGGTTCAAGGGAATAAACTCTTCAGAACAGTGGAGCCAAAGGAAGCCCTGTTTCGGGAGGCCACATCCACTTTGTAATGATTGATAAAGGTTTGAGGATTGATCCATCTGGCTGCAGCACAGATTGAGTCCATAGGCAGTCTGGCCTGATAAGCGGCTGAAGTTGGCATAGTTCTTGTTCAGTGGCCTCTAATCTTTCCTGGCAGTTGTTTATACTGAGAAGTATATGCATAGGTAATAGTGTCCGTAAGCCACTTTGACAAGGTAACTTTTGATATTGGTGCAGCTTTTCTGTTATCTGAGAAAGAAACAAATAATTGTTCAGATTTTCTGAATTCCTTTGTTGTATGCAAGTAGATGCATAACTGCCTGTGGACATACAGTTGGTGTAGCTTATATTCTGCCTTGTTGCCATAGTTTGGAAAGAAAACAGGCAGGTCAGTGGGCTGATTTAAATTGGTCTCAGAGCATACTTTGGGAAGGAATGAAGGATTTGTTCTAAGAGAGACTCTGTCTTTGTGAAAAACTAAATAGGGAGGGCGTATGGACAGAGCTTGAAGTTCTGAGACCCTCCTAGCTGAGCTAATGGCTATCAAAAAGACTGTTTTCCAGGTTAGAAATTTAAGCTGGCAAGAGGAAGCTGGTTTGTATGGTGGGAGAATCAGAGTAGCTGGTACAAAATTGAGGTCCCAGGGAGGTGGCGGTTCCCTTATTGGAGGCCTTAGTAAAAATGCACCCCTCGGGAAGGCTTTACCCAATCTGTGAGACATTATTTTTGATCCCATGTCTCCTATGTGGTAGTTAGAAATGGCAGCTAATTGTACTCGTAAGGGTAGCTGCTACTGCTGCGTCATTAAAAATTTCTGCCAAGAAATCTAAAATCGTACTCACAGGGGCTGTGAAGGGATCTGTGTGATTCTTGGAAGCCCAAAAAGAAAACCTTTTCCATTTGCTAGCATAAAGCTTTCTAGTTGTTGTGTTATGAGATTAAACTAGAATGTGTCTCACTGCAGGGAGTATGTCTGGGAGCCTGGCTAAGACTGAAAGTGGAGCAGCCAAGTTGTCAGTTTGAGGGTTTGGATAGAGGGATGGAGCTTTCCTGACTGATGAGTCAGATGATCTGGTACCAGGTCCAGAATCCACGGCTCTTCTCGGAGATGGGGCCATAGGAAAGGACACCAGATTTGACGAGGCCAGTATGGAACGATGAGTATTAACCTGCAACTTAATGATCTGGCTTTCTGCAGAACTTTGGGGATTAGAGGAAATTGGGGAAAGGCATAAAGAAGTCCCGGGGTCCAATCATGAAAAAATGCATCCCTTGGTGACTCCCCTGGAAGGGGGGATTGGGGCAAGGTAGCTGCTGCATTTGCTGTTCATGGAGGTGGCAAAGAAGTCACAGCAAGACTGGCCCTACTTGGGAAAAATCTGGTTCGCAGTTTCCTGTTTTAGGGACCAGTCATGTGGCATTAGAATTGCTCTGCTCAATTTGCCCGCTATTACAGATTTCCCTGGAATATGTGTTACAGTCAGAAACGTTGAGAAGAGACTGCCCTCTGCCATACTCTTTGAGCCCTCTCGATACAGGGGATAGAATCTGGTTCTGCCTTGTTTGTTGATATACCACACTACCGACATATTGTCTGTTTGTATTGCAATCATACCTGGTGGAAGAGAGTTCTGGAATGCCTGCAACACCAGAAGCACCCCTCTCATCTCTAGGACATTGATGTGCAAGTGGTACTCATGTTCCTGCCAGTTTCCTTGGGCGGTCTTTCCCAGATAATGCCTTCCCTATCCGGGAAGCGTCCGTGGTCATTGTGGCTACTGGTTGAGGGAGAGTTAACGGCCTGCCTGGAGTTAAATGCATGGATTGAAGCCACCAGCATAGGTCTTTCTTGCAGGAGTCTGTAATGAAGATCTTGTGGGACATGGGTAACTCCTGCATAGACCATTGAGCGAAGAGTAGCCACTGTAGGACTCTCATATGTAGATGTGCCAGAGGTGCTAATGTGATGGCAGCTGCCATAGTGCCTAAGACCTTTAGAACAAACTTTGCCTGTACTTTGTTTTCAAGAGCAAGATGGACACTTGATGGCGCAGTGTCTGTACCCTATCATGAGGCAGTTTTGTTATCATGTCTTCTGTGTTTTAAGTCTGTTCCTATGAAAGTAATATGCTGTGATGGCAACAGAGCAGATTTTTTGAAATTTATGGTAATGCCCAGTTCCGAGCATAGATGAATGGTGGTGTCTCTCGCTTTGGGTTAGTAGATGCTCAGTGGTGGTGGTCAGGAGCCAGTCTAAGTACGGAACCACCCGAAATCCTAGACGCTTCAGGTGAGCCGTGACTACTGTTATGCATTTGGTGAACACACTGGGGGCTGTAGTGAGTCCAAAGAGCAGAGCTCAGAATTGGTAATGACTAGCTCCCAGCCAAAAGCGTAGATGTCTCCAGGACCACCTGTTTATTTGTATATGGTAGTATGCATCCTGAAGATCTATTGAGCACATCCAGTTGTCTTTTCCCAGAAAAGGGAGAATAGACTGCAGTGTCACCATCCGGAGCTTTGATTTCTTTACAGACTTGTTCAGCCTGCTGAGATCCAAAATGAGTCTCCAGTCCCCTGTTTTCTTTGGAACTAAAAAGAAATGGAGTAAGTTCCGGATCCGATTTGGTCTGCAGGGACTTCCTGGATGACTCTCTTTTTTTTTTTTTTTTTTTTTTTTTTTTTCTAGAAACCTTTGTATCTCTAGGGTTGCTTGATCCCTTTGGGTGGAATGTCCGGGACTGATTTTGATTGTAGGGGTGGGGAAGAGAAGGATATGTTGTATCCCCTGGATATTATCGACTGTCTCCATTTGTTGTGAGTGATGTTCAACCAGGCTTTTGGGTATAGTGATAGTCTGCCCCAGACTGCCTCCAGAGGTGGACAGGCGGGCCTCCTTTCAGGAGCGCTGGAAGGGCCTGCCAGAGAACGTATCTCTGTTGCCCTGATTTTGTGGACACCCTCTGCCACAAGGTTGGCATCTTCCATTATTCTTTCCCCCTCTGCCCCTGGGGGAAAAATCACCATGTGCTTCAGGCAATGCTCTTTGGGTTTTCCAGAACCATGTTTTTCCTCCCTTTTGGCCTTTGGGATAGGGCCTGGTAGGGAGAGAAAAACGTACTCCAACGGCAGACAGAGTTGTGCCTTTCTGCTTGCACCTGGTCAGTCTCTCTAACTTTAGGCCCGAACAAGGACGAGCTGTCAAAAGGGGCTTTAATGAAGGAAGACTTGAAGGGCTCAGCAAACTTACAAAGGTGCATCAAGGAATGCCTCCTCAGAGCTATTCCTGTACCTGCTGCCCTACTCAGTCCATCAGCTGCATATAAGCTGAGCCGCATAGAGGAGTTGACTGCAGAATTTAAGGCAGCAAGCTGGGCAGCCACCTTGTCTGACACCCTTGTAGCTGTAGAACCTTGGAGGGTATCTCCTAGCTTCTTCAGGAGATCCCTGTGGAGTCTGGTAAAATGGGTTAAGCAGTTCAGTGACCTGAGTGTAAAGGCCGTTGACGAGAATGTACACTTTCCATATCTGTCCATCGTTCGAGATTCCTTATTCAGTGGATGGACAGATGAAGTCTCACCTAACTCCTTTTTGGTGGCCACTGCCACCATTATAGCATCTACTGGGACACCTTTGGTCAAGAATTCCTTATCAGGTGGGGCAGTTAAAATTTGTTGGGCCTCCTCGGAACAGGTTCCATAGATTCTGGAGAGCCCCATGCCCTTTAACTGACTACACCAAGGAGCTGATTGAAGGCCGGAGACACTCAAGAGGTGGAAGGTCAAGACCCAGATGCCTCCAGGTGTACGGACTCCTCTTCAGAATGGGTAAGGGCCTTCCAGCCACCTCTCTGCTTCAGGATCTCTTGGATGTCCGAGAAGGAGACATCCTCAGAGGGCGACCGTGGGGACCCTTCTGAATCCTCCATGTCCATATCTGAAGTGACAGACTCATCAGGGGAGTCTAGATGTTTCCTCTTACATGTTTTCTTCCAAGGGACCACCCAGGAGGGGTACTCTGGGGAGGTTTCGGAAGAAATGGTCTTACCCAATGGGGTGTTTTGTAACATAAGGGTCTCTGCGCCTGGGGGGAGGGGGTGGTAAGGATGCATATTCTTGCACTTTTTGGGGAGGAATGTTTGGATTCGAGAATGGAGCCATCTGGGGTCAGAGTATTCTCCTCATGACCTCAAAGGCACCACGGCCCTGCTCCAAGGGAGCTCCTGGCTCCAAAGAACCAGGAGACTGCCCCTGAACCAAAGCTGCAGGTTCCGAGGCCGATGTAGGCACCGAGCTGACCCGTGCCAAGGCCCCGAGAGTTAGATTCAGATCAGACAACTGTCCAATCCGACTCTCCTACCCAGATCCGATGGGGGAGCATTGGCTGCTAGACTCCTTGCTGGACAACAGCACGGATGAGGTCGGAGCAGAAGTTAGAGCCGAAGATCCTAGAACAGGTCTCTGCTCCAACGGTTCCACTACTATCGATTCCAAACACTGGCTCCGAAGCAGACAGTTGGATCAGAGGAGGAATTGCTACAGGAGTGTTAATGATTGTCGGAGTCCTCAAAAGGACCTTGGCCACTGCCAGTGTCCGAAGGAGGCTTCTTACCACCAGCTGCACGTCATGGTCTGATAATCTCCTGGAAGATCGAGAGGAGTGGGCTGAAGACTTGGCTGATTGGAGAATAGGTGAGTGTGGCACCAACGAGACTGGCTCTAAGACAGGGGACTGGCCCGGGCTACAGATCTTTATCAGTTCTGAAAGCACATGTGGAACCGACGAGAAAGACTTTTGGGCCCGAAAGTCTTCTTGTCCAAGGTCAATTCCTTGGCTGCTTCTTCAATGGCTTCGAAGCTGGCGCTGAGGAAGATGCTTGTTTGGAGGACTTGTCTGATCTCAGTGAATGGGTCGATTTAGGGGAACTCTGTTTCCCTTCGATTGCCTCTGAAAAGGGAACCATAAGTAAACCCCTAGCTGTCAACTTGTTTTTACATTCTAGTAAAACCTTAGAACTAAAGCCATGAAAAATAGCGCAAGATTCCTGCAGATGGACTGCACCCAAACACAACTGGTGTGTCCATCTGTCAAGGACATTTTCTGGTTACAATTGTCACATTTTTTGAAGCCCAAAGGCTTTGCCTCTTTATCCTTTGACATAATGGAACAAAGCTCTGTCTAACCAACTGCTTACACTGACCAACAGCTTTAGCTAACTAACGACCTAGACAAGAAAAGGTCAACAAAAACAATCATTTTTTTTTTTTTTTTTTTTTATATAAGGAAACCGTAAAACAGGAGTAGAACAACAGGAAGGGAATAAGTGACCAAAGGAGAGGCCTCTAACTTAAACGACGATCCCCTCTGATAAGAGGAAAGGTCTCTAAGTAAAACAACACTCCCAAAAAAAGCAATGACCAAGGAGAGGGGAAGCTGTCTAACTTAAATAGCCTCGGTAAGGAGTACTCTAACTTAAACTCCTTAGCATAAACAACTAAAGGGAACACTAATTACTCAACACAATAACACAAGGGAATTGATAGTGGATCAGGAAGAACAGGGCCTAGCAACGAAGATCGGTAGACAAACAAATAGTCAAAAGGCGAAGCAAGCTTTTAAAGCAAAAATACACTACTCTAGATGTAAACAACTGGTATACCCAAAAAAACACTTTAGCAGTACAAAAAAGCGAAAAATCTTTCTACTTAGCCTGAAGCCTAGTAGGAAGCACCTGATCTAGTTTAGCGGCAAACGAGATCTGGGCAGTCTTCCCTAAGCATGATGGGATAGGGTATAGCCTCAAGCCAGTGGAAGCTCTTGAGCTTTAGTAATAGGCCGAGTCGGAATCGATGATCCGTTCCGAACCCAACCAGCAAGAATGAAGGCGAGATGGGACAACATAACATTATAGGTTACACTTACTGGATGTGCATAGGCAGTTATGTTTTTACTTGCATAGACTCAAGGATATTAGAAAAAGAGATCAATTATTTGTCTCTCTTGCAGATTCCAAATTAGGCAAGTCAGTTACGAAAGTAGCATTAGCCAGATGACTGACCGTGTTTCCTTTATCTGTAATAAATTGGGCCTTTCCTTACCAAAACCTGTCAGTCATTCAGCCAGGTCCATGGCAACATCATTAGTATTTTTATCCAGGGCTTCCATAGATGCTATATGTGCGGCTGCTACTTGGGATAATCCTCATACCCTTATTACTCATTACAAATTAGATCTGGTTTCAAGGGGAAGAGCAACCTTCGGCTCAACTGTGCGCAGGAATATCCTTCCTTAGAGTCCTCCTGAAATTTGGGTAACTGGGGACTGTGTCCCAGTTATTGAGGAATGAATGAAAATTGACATCATCAGATAAAGAAGTTATGTACTTATCATAATGTTCCAGCTGTGTTGTCCATTCTTCCTTAGATCCCCTCCCACCAATTCCCTACCTTTAATCTAATGGCTTCTGGACGAACGAGACTTTATAAGGGAACCACTGTTCTTTATGTTGAGCTCCTCATATGGTTCTTCTCTTACCAGGCTTCTAATATTTCCTTTGATACTGTAAGCCAGCAAACAGGATCTGAGGATGTTAAGGATAGAGCATTGTGGGTAAAGGAGGAGCTCAAGAGTTTCCAGTACCACAGGTAAAAATAACGGCCGAGTCGGATACAAACCCAGTTGTTGAGGAAGAATGAAAATGGACAACACAAATGGAATGTTATGGTGAGTGCTTAACTTTTTTCCTCAGCATTTGTGTTGTACTTGAGTACTGGCATATTCTAACATTTTCACCATCTAAAGCTGGGAACCATTGCCACTTGGACCCTACTGTCTAGATTTGAATACATTTGGGCACCATTATCCTAAGATATTTGCCACTTGTAATCAGGAAGCAGTTGTCTTAATGCCCAAAACTTCCATCTTGGGTCCCAGTTCTCTTGGTAGAGTATATATATATTTTTTTACACCTTAACATTTGTTTGCAACATATGTATGTGAACTCTTTTCAATCATAATCCAGGCTAAGATGGTGAAATAATAAACGGCAAGAAGTGCACAGCAAGTGGGTGTAAAACAGTATTAGTAAACACGAAAGTAAGATAATTAGGTGAGAACCACTTGGGCATCATTACGCTTGACACCCATATCTGCTACAGATGGACAGCAGTAAAATTATCTTTACCATCAGCACCAGCACCACGGTATTGCAATACCTTTATAGATTACTCTGTTTACGTTAGAATGCCAACAATAAATATATGTGCTGTCTGCATATGACCCATAGTGTTCCAGTGATGTGTACCACTTCCTGCACTTGCATCTATACACCAGTATTAGAACTTTCCCATTTAATGCTTGTGGATCATTGCCTTTATAGTAGTACCCTATACACCTTAACCCATCACTTCCCCTGTACTGTCCTTCCTCAACAGTCTGTAATGCAACAGTTCTTTGTTCATTTTCCAAGTCTTTCTGTTGTAGCGTACTTCCCTTTCTATGTATTGCCTGTACAGTCCCGACCAATTTCCCATGCCTCAGTCATTTTCACTTTTCACTTTTCATTTCTTTGTACCATTTCCTTTATAACTTGATGTTCCTCATATTGATCACTGCGGCAGTAGCTGTAGCTATGTGGGTTATATCCTGCCGGCCAGCTCCTAAAGCTTCAGGGTCAAGCTGCGCTAACTAAAAGGCAAGTTTGAGCACAAAGCCCTTCAGAGCTTTACTGCCACCAAAGAGAACTCTTCTCTGATGCTTTTGAAGATAGCTTATGTTTTCCTTTGCTGGGCAGATGTCCTTCTGTTCTCATGTTGCAGTATTCTCAACACTTGGGTTCTCCTCTCTTGCTGCATGAACGTCCGGCCAGTATACAAAAGCTTTTAGTCACTGCTGGGTACATGGGATGTCTGACATTGGCCTAGGGAACGTGGGTCATAAAAGTAATGTCTGCACGTACCAGACCTCAGAACTTCTCTGCTGCCAGTTGAATGTGTGCTGTTCCTGCCGTACCGGCCGTTGGATCGAAAATTCTCAGATAAGTACCCCATTGGGGACTTTTGTTTCTTTTGATTATTGCCTTGTGTGTAGGTTCATGTTATCCAGGAAGGGAAAGTGTAGATGCAGTCGTCCGATCCCCCATAAAGACACCTACAAGTTTTGCCTTTTTTGTTTAGGGCCTACGCACGACCATAAGTCCTGCTCCATCTGCCAGCCGTCTGCACTCGTTAAACATTTACCTCGAGAACCAGTGCTTTAAGTGCTTAGCTTTGGGTATGGAGGGACCGTCCGGTCAGCCCGTGGAGCCGCCTGAGAAAAAGGCCAAGGTTATTAGGCCTGAGTCTATAGCTGCACCTCCTCCACTCTATATCCCTCCTGTGGCTAACGTCAGCCTAGAGGAATGCTCTGTTGCTGATATGGGTATAGCGGGTACCAGTGTGAAAGCCGCAGAACCCAGCGCAGATGGCACATCCTCCCAGGTAAGGCGGACATCGATTTCCAATGATGATGGGCAACCTCTGTTGGTACCGGCTACTCAGACAGATCCCTCCACTACTTCACAGGCTTCCGAATCAATGCAAGGGATCCAGAACCAAAGAGCAAGGGGAGGGAGTGCCCCCCCAACACTTTTACAAGACTATCTTGTCTTGTCTAGCCCCTGCGGTAATGAAAAAAACAAAAACTCTATGGTGGCATCTTCTTTAAGGAGGACTGGACGACCCATGCATGTGTCTGCGTTGCAGATTTACGCCAAACACAGTCCTAGGCATGAAATTTTAAACTTCCATTGCCTGCGTACCTGTTGCCTGTACAGCTCTTAAGGAGGAGAGTGTGTTTCAAGCACAGCTTTCAGGTAAGGAAATATGCTGCTGCTGGGGGGGAATCATGTTTGTGGTATATACTGCTGCTGGCGGAGGGGGATTGTGTTTGCTACATGTTGCTGGCTTGTGTGTGTCTGTGTGAAAATGCCCCAGTTAGGTATACCGGTGGTTAGTGTTACTCAGGCTCAAACCCTGTATCTTGGGTACAAGAAGCAGGAGCCCGAATTCTCTGCTTATACCACCACTTGTGATTCATGGAGTTGACTGAGAATTTTACAAGGAACTGTGAGCTTCAGGGGAGGAGAAGTTTAGTGCTGCTTATGCTAAGTCTGCTTGCATTGTTAGTAGCGCAACAGGTAGTACACTTGCTTTTGATGCAGAAGGCTGTGGGTTCTACTTCCACAGTATGCAGATGGATCGCTGATACTGTACTGTGTTGTATTTTAAAGGGAGTGGATGCTGCAGTCCTGTGAATGTCCTCCTGTGGAGGAGTTATCTAATAACTATGAGCCTGATGTCCTTCAAGGATGCATCTGCAGTCCTTACAAATGGGTTGTCCTGTCGTCAGGCAGCCCTTCGGTCGGCCGGATTCCAAAGTCTGGGTCTGGCTTCGGCTGGTGTCGCTCTTCACCCGACGTCATAGCTGCAGTTTTTCGGGTATAAAGGCATCAGCCGACTCCATTTTCCTCAGTCTTTCTTGCCGTGCCAAGCAGAAGCTGTTCGCAAGTGCCGGTCGGTCATAACCAGAGATTACTACTACCGAATACTACTTCGAAGACTTCTAAAAAGCTAAGTACCCCGTTGGGGACTCTTTCTTGCCTCAGCCGATGTCAGAAAAAGTGAATAACTGTTTAACTTGTGGGAAACAAATACCTCATAAAGATTTCCACTCTTACTGCTTACCTTGTTTAGGCCCAGACCACGACGTAGCAGCTTGTCTAGCCTGTGCTTCTTTTAACCGACGGACGCTTAGACGCCGGTCGGAGTTTGCAGAACAGTTTTTCGGCTCTGATTTTGCTTATATCATGCCGTCGGATCCTCCGACTTCACAAATAACCAAAAAACGCAGGGAAAAGGACCGACATTCGCGGTCCGCGGTTTCGGCCGAAACAGCGGTTAAGCCAACCACGAGTGTCTCGGTTTCGGCTGAAACCGAGCAAGCGGTTCTTTCCCCAGCCGAAAACATGCCTTCTACCGAGGCCTCTTCTAACCTGGTGGAATCGGCTTCTGAAATCCAACCTGCAGTTGCGGTTTCTCAGGAATTATCAGACACTATTCCCTTGGATATTTCAACCCCTGCACGTGGAGCTGCTAGGCCTCCTGCGGCCATGTCTATTAAGGCCTTTGCCAGGGCTAAAGCAGCTAAAGCTACAAAAATGGTGCCTGTTAAGCCCCCCTCTCACAGGCCCAGCACCAGTTCCCATATGCTTTCTTTGGCTGAGGATCTCATTTCTTTAATTCGTGGCTCCCAGCCTCATCCAGACAGGACCTCTCATCCACCTCCAGAGAAGAGGCCTAGAGCAGAGCCCCCAGAGCCAGTATCCACAGATGATTCCTCTGATGATTCAGAACATACAGACCCTCCTGAGGCTCCTTATTCTCCTTACAAAGACTCTGATGCTGAAGAGTCCATTCCTTCAGCCTCTCCACCTGAGGAATTTTCCTTTGGGGAAACCTTGCATGCTATGAGGGAACAATTTCAGTGGCAGGGCCAAGATTTCTCAGACTCCAGAAAAAGGCTTAGAACCTTTCTACATTTGCCACAACATAGGCCTTTAGCTATACCTCCAGTTCTTTCTGTTGTAGATGATGCATTTAATGATGCTTGCACTGCTCCTGATTCATTACCTCCGGCCCCTGCTAAGCCCGATAAGTTCTACAGGGTCCCGGACACTCATCACCATTTATATAAGGCTCCTTTTGCAGATCCAGAGACTATCTCCCAGGGCCCTAAAGCAGTAGCAACTGCATCTACTAAAAACCCCCTCCCCTCTGAAAGGGAGTCCAGGTCCTTAGAGCGTTGGGGTAAAAAAGTTTACACCTCTGCTACTTTGTCAGCTAGGGCTTTGAACTGCCAATTTCATATGATTCAATATCAAGAGTTTATGCTAGACCAGTTAACTAAAAAACTGTCCTCTGAAGAATCTTTAGATAAGAAATATGTTCAGGAAGTGGTACATAACATACAGCAGGTTAGTAACCATTCTTTAAAATGTGGCTATGATGCACTGGAGGCTTCCTTTAGATCAGCCATGACTGGCACAGTTATCAGGAGACATGCATGGTTGAAAGAGCAGGCATTACCTGACCATGTCAAATCAAAGCTTTTAGATGCTCCCATGGACAAAGTCAATTTATTTGGTTCCCCTGCACAGCAGGTACTAAAAAAGATGGAAGAGAAGGTGAAATCTGTACAAACAGTGAAAGATTTCTTACAGGTTCAACCTCCAAGGTTTAGCAGGAACTGGCCCTCCAAGAATTGGTCCTTTCCGGACTCCTCTAAGACACAGAGAGGCAGGAATAGGCGTTCAAGAGGCAGAAACCAATCCAGGGGTGCCTACAGGGGACGCCAGTGGCAAGGTAACAACCAGCGAGGCACAGACGCAGCCACCACCACTGCAACAACACAATCACAGTGACTTGGCTGTGGCACCGCCTACCAGGGAACAACTGGAAGCACCCTTAGGCGGAAAGCTGACATTATTTTCAAAGAACTGGCATTGCATCACAAGGGAAAAATGGATTTTGCAAACTATAGACCAAGGTTACAGGTTCCATTTCCATACTCTACCAGCAAAGAGAGGAATGCCAAACCTACCACCTACTCAAAGGGCAGAAGCTCTAAAGCAAATATCTCAATTATTAAGAATGAGAGCTGTGGAAAAAGTACAATCTATGGAACAAGGAAAGGGATTTTACTCCAGACTCTTCCTGGTACCAAGAAAAGAGAGCAAATGGCGGCCTATTCTGGACCTGTCCGCTTTAAACACATTCCTCATAGTTCCTAAATTCAAAATGCTGACCCTACAGCAGCTCCTTCCCATGCTGGGCAAGGAGTCTTGGCTGGTAACTCTAGATCTCAAGGAGGCATACCTGCACGTCCCCATACGACCAAATTGCAGAAGATACCTCAGATTTCTTGCAGGATCAGAGCATTATCAATTCTCAGCATTGCCCTTTGGCTTATCTACTGCGCCCAGAGTGTTCACGAAATGCCTGGCATCAGTAATTGCACATTGCAGACTTCAGGGAATCCAAATTTACCCCTACCTGGACGACTGCCTGATACAAGCGGACAACAAAAGCAAGCTAACAGAAGACTTACAAAGAGTCATTTACCTGCTGCAAGCCCTGGGATATACAGTCAATATAAAAAAGTCAAGGCTGATTCCATCCCAAAGAATAACCTTTCTGGGTGCAGAGCTGGACACATCAAAACAAATGGCATTCCTAACTGCAGAAAAGAAAGAGCAACTACCTCTCTACTTCTTGGCATTAACAAAGCAGAACCATCTAACTGCAAGGAAAATACTGCAAGCCCTAGGCTTCATGGCATCCTGCATAATTCTGGTCCCTCATGCCAGGCTGCATATGAGAAAACTACAGTGGTACCTAAAGAATTTGTGGTCTCAACACAAGCATAGCCTAGAAACCAAAATTCCAATAATCCCATGCCTGAAGCAAGAATTCCTATGGTGGGCTCAGACCTGTCAATCAAACACAGGATTGCCCTTCTGCAACAGTCAACCAAGCCAAACCATCACGACAGATGCATCAGACCTCGGTTGGGGGGCACACATGCTGGACAAGTGCATACAAGGCTTATGGACTCAAGACCAGCTGCGCCTGCACATAAATCTAAAGGAAATGCTGGCAGTAAAATTGGCAATCCAGTCATTCAGACCATTTCTCCAAGAAGGTCAGTTGATGATAAGGACAGACAACACCACAGTTAGGTGGTACATCAACAAACAGGGAGGCACACATTCATACCCTCTATGCCGGCTGGCACTGGACCTATGGGATGTGGCTCTGAGCTACAACATTCAGTTACAAGCAATTTTTGTACCGGGAAAAGAAAACATTCTAGCAGACATACTAAGCAGAACTACAACGGATGCCCACGAATGGATGCTGCATCCGGACATCTTCAAAGCCATCACAAGAGAATGGGGATTACCACAAATAGACTTATTTGCATCCCCACTCAATCACCAGCTAAAGAGATTCTGCACAAGGACGTACCACCCACTTGCTTGGAAGGTGGACTCCTATCTTTCAGTTGGAAGAACCTGACAGCATACGCATTCCCACCACTTCCTTTGATGCACAAGGTGCTTTTGAAGATCAAAGAGGAACGTCCAAGGATCATTCTGATAGCTCCAGACTGGCCAAGGCAACATTGGTACCCATTGCTGAGGAGCATGTCTCGGGAACAAATATGGGCACTACCTCTGATCCCATTGCTGTTAACACAGAACAACTACAACATTCTGCATCCAAACCTGAAAACTCTGCAGCTAACTGCCTGGAACATTACATAAGAACAATTAACCCAAATTTATCCCAAAGGGTTAAAGACATAATCCTTGAGGCTCGTAGACCTTCAACAAGAAAGAATTATGCAGCAAAATGGAAAAGATACCTCATTTGGAGTACTGCAAAGGGAGAAGATGTGGCACTGGCAAACATAGCCAACATCCTGGAGTACTTGGCAGAGCTCTTCCATACAGGCCTGTCCTATTCTTCCATCAAGATACATGCATCAGCCATTTCAGCAGAATACAGCTTGGATCCTCCTGTCTTTTCGCATCCTCTGCTCAGACAGTTTCTGAGAGGAATTAAAAATGTAAAACCTCCCAGGAAACCACCATTGCCAGCATGGGACTTGAACTTTGTGCTAGAAAAATTGACACTTCCCGCTTTCGAACCAGCAGCAACAGCAGAATTACAATACTTATCCTGGAAGACTGCTTTCCTGCTGGCAATCACCTCAGCAAGAAGGGTCTCTGAACTACAGGCATTAATGGCAGTGCAACCCTTCCTGATCTTCCATCAAGATAGTGTCCATGAGAACAAATCCTACATTTATGCCTAAGGTGGTATCCAGAGTGTCTTTAAATCAGGCTATCCACCTACCTACATTCTTCCCCAACCCTCAGAACAGGGGAGAAAGACTGTTGCATACCTTGGATGTACATAGACAATTACGCTACTACCTGGACAGGACCAAGTCCAATAGAAAAACTGACCAGCTTCTGGTAGCATATGCAACAGGAAAGGAAGGAAAACCAATTTCAAAACAGACAATCTCCAAATGGATAGGAAATTGCATTAGATTTTGTTACTCCTACCATGGAAAGAAAACTCCAGAGAACATCAGGCCTCACTCCACAAGGGCTACAGCCACTACCACAGCTTTCTTACGAGGAGTGGCTACCAAGGACATTATAGAGGCTGCTACTTGGACCTCCGTGCATACATTTGCCAAGCATTACAATTTACCTTTATACTCTAGATCCCGAGCAGGTTTTGCCACTGCTGTTTTGCAAGGGATCCTAACTACACCATAATCTTTCCTTTTTCCTCCTCCCTAGTTTAGCTATGGTATTCTACCCATTTGTAAGGACTGCAGATGCATCCTTGAAGGACATAGTACAGTTTTGTACCTACCATAAATGTAGATGTCCGATAGGAATGCATCTGCAGTCAGGATTACCCACCCACCTTCCCCTCTGTGGTACTCCTAGGGTATTTGCCATCCTTCAGCTAGCTTGGGGGGGATCTATTATGGTGTATTTGTTTGTATATATGTACATACATGCTTATTTTATGTGTTTGCTCTCTACTATTTGGAAACATTGGCATTTATCCAAATTTAGCCATCCAAGAGGGCACCTGGCATCTGGGGCAAGAAACACTGAGGAAAATGGCGTCGGCTGATGCCTTTATACCCGAAAAACTGCAGCTATGACGTCGGGTGAAGAGCGACACCAGCCGAAGCCAGACCCAGACTTTGGAATCCGGCCGACCGAAGGGCTGCCTGACGACAGGACAACCCATTTGTAAGGACTGCAGATGCATTCCTATCGGACATCTACATTTATGGTAGGTACAAAACTGTACTTTCTCAGTTTTTCATCCATTCCCTATTACAATAGTATTAGCTTATCATTTTTTAATGTAATATAGGTAATTTATTCTTCAAGGGCAACAGGTACTTTATTTGTAGATGAAACAATGAAATATAAAGTTGTTTGCAGGCAGCAACCTCTTCATTAGTTACAGATCCATTTAACGTGGAATTATTTAGATGACTTTACTTTTGCAGAGATGTTGTATATTTACTGATATTGGTGGATTGTAATGGCACATGTTTGAGTGACCTTTTTATCGTTGAAATTTTCTTAAATTGGTAGTTTTGTCATTATTGGTTCATACATTTTGTTTCATTACTTACTAGAAGATGTTCAAAACTACAAATTTAAAACGCATTCTAACAAGTGGTGCTGTATTATATAAGGAATATAATTTAATAGAATCAGAAAGGTGAATCAAAAAATGGATACATGTATACATGGCCCTAAAAATGTTTAAGGAGCCTATGGTTAAACAACCCCAGAGGTAAGCTTAGTCCTCTACTGGCCCTTATACAAAATGAATGTGGGTTTTCATGCCCTTTCAATGAATGTGAGTTTCAAGGACAGAGAAGTTTACTGCTCATGCTAAGTCTGTTTTCATTGTGAGACTGTATTGCTTGTTTAGCAAATGGCTCAGTGTTTGTGCTATTTTATTTCACTTTCTGTAATCACTGTAGAAGTAAATAAAAAAATGGAAAACATCCACTGAGACTGTTTTAAATTATATTTACTATATAGAATATGTTTGAGTAGGTTTTGTACCTAGGTGATATACATACAAAAATTTATTTGTATACATGTTCACACAAAGTGCATGTATTTTAGAGCGATGTCGTAAGAGTGTATTTTTCATTTTTCTTAGGTAAAAAATTTTTGTGGTTTGTAACTTTAAATTTTAAGGGGGGTTCATTGATTAATTCAGTGGAAAACAGTATAAATAGAGGGCGTGCATGGCTTTCCTGTGTCTTGTCTGAAGACGTTCTTGACGAAAACGTATGTGAATGGCATTAATGTGGAAATATTAGTTGTGCGTGACATTTGGAAGTGGACGTTTCTTCTACTCAAAGGTAGCATTTCACTGCTGTTGTGTGCACCGACGTACCTTGGCTTTGCTGGTTCGTTAAATAAGAAAACAGTATACATGCTGACAGGTTTGAACAGTGTTTATGGTAACTGAGGAGAAATAGTCAAGTAATGGAACACTGGAGTGGCTGGGAAGGGGGCTGCTGCTGCTGGAGTGGTAGGGGGTACAGACTATCCATTGAAGTAAAACAAAGCTCATCCCTGTCCATGTTCAAATGAAACTTGGATCAAAGTATGGGTAACTGAAAATGTACTCCAGGATTGCCTCTCATCCCACTAATGGATAGAGGCAGTTCCTATATGCTGCATCCCTTACACGGGTTCCCTCAAATTATCTGTTGTATGATCACAGTTATTCTCACTAGGGCTAATGTACAATTATCAGCCATGGGATAGGTAAGACAAGCAGGAAATGTTAATTCAAGCACCAAAAAGGAAATCGGCTAAGCTTAAAATGTATTCCAAGTGAGCCTATGTTGTGGTAGTAAATAGTTTTTAAACAAATTGCCCTTTTTAGGTAACTAAGTGCCCCCTCACTCTACCCCCACCCTCCAGTCTTCAACAGCTTTTGGCACCTATGAATCCAGGCCTACCATGGCCTAGACACCTGCTAGGCCTTCCCTCAAAAGAAAAGAAAAAAAAGGAAACAATGTTCCCTCAGCAATTGAGAGTCAACCAGATTGGCAGACCTTTTCTCAAAGCCTATTTAATGCCTTTATGGCTCTGAGGCCTGCTACACTCTTAGCTTCCTCTGGGCTGCCTCCTGTAATGAGTACTAGGCCTCAGGTCTCAGACCCTTCCCAGCCTGAAGCTGAGGAATCCCTCTCCCATGTTTCATAAATGCCATCTCACCTTGGGTACGTCTCCCCCGAAAAAGAGTCTGCAGAAAATTCCCCAGGTGAGGACCTTACCCTTGGGGAAACCATTTCAGAGATGAGGGAGTATTACAAACTTATTCAGATGGACTCCCCTGCCCCTTCAGCTATTCCCCCCTGTACTACCTGCATTTCTGGATGCCTTCAGTGCAGCATTAGTCAACCAGACTCCCAGCTTCTTGCTGCACGTAGGCCTGACAGATTCTACAAGGTCCCTGAGGGGGCCAAATTCTTGGTTAAATGCCCTGCAGCAGACCCTGGCACTTTCTCTGTGTCAGCTCCTTCCATCCTCCTCACTTCTCCCCACACACAGACAGTAAGGCCATGGAACACCTTGGGGAAAAAGGTCTATATTTAATCTACCCTGGCATTTAGGACAGTAAATTACCAAACTCACATGTTCATAGGTTGTTACTAGGCTATCAGCCCTAGGGGCTATACAAGCCTAGCCATAATTCCCTGGCTATTTCTTCCCACACTATTTACTTCCCTGGACCCCTGTCTAGCAGGGCGACTGATGTGATCCCTGGGGTGAATTTCCTTTCTCCCATCCAATCGTCAAGGTTCCTTTTGAAGAGGGCCAAAGAGGCAATCTGCTTGACATGTATGGGCAGTCTATTCCAGAGTCTGGGGAGTCTCTGGGTCAGGAAGCTATCCCTCCAGCATGTTTTGTTTATTGTAATGAAAAGGTTTAGATCTCTGGAGCGTGTGGCTCTGAGGGATTGGGATTTCTTTAAGTGTAGCATGTCCAACAGCTCCGGGTTTGACATGGCCTTGTATGTTAAGCAGAGATCGCCTCTGAGTAGACGATGTGCAACAGAGTATAGCTGGAGTTTTTTAAGGCGGTCAGCGTAGGGCATCTGCTTTAGGCCTGTGATTCTTTTAGTGAGGTATTTCTGCGGCCTTTCCAGTTGTTGCAGATGTCTTGAGAGGTACATATCAAATGGGGCATTGTATTCTATAATGGGTCTAATGAGGGATGAGTACAGTGGGACAATGACATCCTTTTTTCTGGATGAAAAGCCCTTAGTGATGAGATGTGCCACATAGAAGGATTTCCTGACTGTTGTGGCGATGTGGTTATCGAAGGTGAGACCACTGTCCACCTGTGTCCCTAAGTCTCTTATCACACTTTAGGTGTTTAGTGTACTGCCACCTACATGGTAATTCACAGATACATGTTTTTTCCCAGAGGGGATAACTATACATTTCTTGGCATTGAGCTTGAGCCCATGGCTCTGGCACCAAGCATCTGTTTCTGTAAGGCCCTTTTGTAGAGTATCCACATCATTTGGGGATTCAATAATGGCTCCCAGTTTGCAGTCGTCTGCGAACTTTGCTAGCCAGAGTCCCTTAGTGTTGGCCTATACTTCAGAGAAGTAGATGCCAAACAAGAGCGGTCCCAGGACTGAACCCTGAGGTACTCCCCTTGTCACTTGTCTGGAGCTGGATTTGGAGTTGGCTACTTTTACAGTGTGGGTTCTATCAGTAAGCCAGTTAGCAACCCATTGGGTGACATGGGGATTAATGCCCAGTTTAGTAAGTTTATCTACGATTCCAGAGTGGGGGGATGGTGTCAAAGGCCTTGGCAAGGTCTAGATAGGCTGTGTGGACCACCTTACCCTTGTCCATGGCTCTAGAGACTGAATCGAAGAAGTCAATCAGGTTCAGGAGACAAGATCGGCCCTTCACAAACCCAAACTGGGTGGGGTCCAGTGTTTGAAGGTTGCCAATGTCTTTGTTTATAAGTTCCATGATAATACACTCCATGGCCTTGCAGATAAGGCTCGTCAGACTGATGGGACGGTAGTTTCCGGGATCCAAGGTGGATCCCCCCTTGTGGAGTGGGATAACTGTAGCTCTGCGCCACTCAGTGGGCACGAAACCTGAGGTGAGTCTGTGATTAAACATGACACTTAAGTGAGGTGCCAGTTCATATTGTAGTTCATGTAGTACACAGCCCAGTATGTCATCTGGTCCCATGGATGCTGTATTCTTAGCTTTGGAGAGTGTGTTTTTTACCTGTGTGGCCTTTATTATCGGAATTTGGCAATCTTCCGGTATTGAGATGGGTCATTTAGGGGGTGAGAGGGGGGTGAAGTTGGCACTGAATCGATCTGCCAAGATATTGGCAATATCCTTGGGATCAGTATGTTTAATGCCATTCTGTTTTAGCTCAGAGCAGATCTGAGCATTGCCATTTAGATTCTTGACATAGTGATAGAATGCCTTGTGGTTGTCTTTGGAATATTTGGCAATTTTATTGTCGTAACTAGCTTTGGAGGATTTTATGAGGGATCTCACTTTCTTACTGAGGCTGGTAAGAGAGTTTTTTGGGGGTCCAGATATACCCTAGCCATTTTAGGACAAGCCACAAAACTTAAATGAAATTCCAGTCTCCAGCCAAAGCTCAGTTATCCTGCCTTTTGTTTTTATCATCACAGTTCACAAGGCACTCCATTAAGTGCAGTTACAATGCAGCAGAAACCTCTGCTGGGTCTGCTGCATCTCCTTCTGCGCTCAGGAGATATTCCTGGCTTAGGTTACAGCCACTTCCTGATGATATCCGGGCAAAACTCTTAGATACACCCTTGAATAACTCTGCCTTTTTGGGACAAAGGTGGCAGAATTATTCAAAACTCTGCAACAAAAGGTGAAGGCGGTACAGGACCTCAAACACTTGTTTGTGTCTCCTATACCCAAATTCCACAGGAATTACCCCTCTAAGATCCAATTCATCTGTGTCCCTCCTCCTCCTCCTCCCAGGAGCAGAAGACTTCCAGGAAGCAAGCCACTCCTTCCAGGCCTGCACAGACTCCAGCCCAGAAGCCTCAATTTCAAGACAGGGCAGGTAGTCTGTGACTAGCTGCCATCCATCAAACAACCCCTTTACTCCATCCTATCCCTAAGGCTCTCACTGCCTCACTGCGTGGAAAAACATCACCACAGACATGTGGGGCTTGCATCATACAGATGGGTTATTTTATGACCTGGATCACAACCCTTTTGTTCAGAAGCATTCCCCAGCACCCCCCCCAAAAAATTCAGCCAGTTATAGACAACCTGATTGCCCAGGGAACAATTCAGCCTTATCCCCATGTCAGAAAGGTGAAGAGGTTTCTACTCAAGACTTTTTCTAGTCCCAAGAAAAGATGGTCCCTGGAGACCAGTTTTAGATCTTTCCCATCTCCACCTCTTTCTGCAAATGCCCACCTTTCGAATGCTCACTCTGCAGGCCCTCTTCCCCTTTATCTTTCCTAAAGGGTTCTTGGCCACCTTGGACATCAAAAGATGCCTACCTCCACGTCCCAGTAAAGCTCAGCTACACTAAATATCTGCACTTTTCTGTGACCTCCTCACATTTTCAATTCTGTGCCATGCCCTTCCGACTTTCTACAGCACCAAGGGTTTTTCACCAATTGCTTGGCACCAGTGGTGGCCTTCTGCAGGACCCTAGGGATTCAAAATTTCCCCATTACCTAGACAACCTGCTTATCCAGGCAGACTGCACAGAATCCCTGCAAAGCCATTTAAAAACAGTAATTTCACTCCTGCAAGCATTGGGCTTCAAGATAAATTATCCCAAGTCCAACCTGACCCCCTCTCAGTACCAGATTTTCCTGGGGTGCAGAATAAGAGCAGATGTCATGAGGGCCTTTCTGCCACACCAAAAGGTGGAAAGTTTAAAGCAGTACCTGCTTACTGTCCTCCAAGCCACAGACGACTGCCGGGCCGTACCTCAGACTCCTGGGTCATATGGCATCGACCATTCCCATGTTACTGTTGGCAAGGCTCCACATGAGGAAACTACAATGGTACCTAAGGTCTGTATGGACGGATCACTCTCATCCTCTAACTACAAAATCCTTTTCTTCCTTGCCTGAAAAAAGAGATTCAGTGGGGGGTGGATCAAGTGAGCTGCAACCCAGGACTCCTCTTATAGTCTCCCCTACCAGTGCAGGAGATCTTTATGGATGCCTAGGATCTGGGTTGCGGAGCAGCCATGGGTTCACTGAGAGTCCAGGGCACTGACTCGGACTCCATCAGACAGTAACATATCAACATCAGAGAGGTGAGAGCAGTTTTGTTGGCCTTAAAGGCCTTCCAGCATATGCTGAAACAGGGCCCACTAAAGTTTTTCAGAAACAACACTACAGTGGTATCTGAACTAGCAGGGTGGAACAAAATTCTACTTGCTATGCAGACTAGCTCTCCAGGTATGGGAGCTTGCTACAGCTCAGGGAATCGCACTACAAGCTGTATATATCCCTTCAGAACAGAATACACAGGCGGATAAATGGATGCTCCACAGGGATCTGTTCTTGGACATAGTCCACAAATGGGGGTATACCACAGCTAGAGCTGTTTGCTCCAGTATGACCAGACCACTTTCATCGTTTTGCACCAGGTTGCCCAGTCCCCTGGCAAGGACAATGGGCACCTTCCCAATCTTCTGGAAGTGAATGTTTCTGTATGCATTCCCCCTTCCAATGTCTACAGAAAGTCCTGTTGAAAATTCAGCAGGACAAAGCAAAAATCTTGTTGGTGACTCCCTTTTGGCCAAGATAGCACTGGTTCACCCTCCTTCTGCATTTAGCCAAGGACAATCACCATAAGTTACCTCAAAGAGTGGACCTTCTCACATAGGACAAGGGATCCCTAATACACCCACACCTATAATCTCTGAACCTTACCCTGTGGGTGATAGAATGCTGGTCCATTACAGACACTTTTGCAGTAAGAACGTGCTCTCAGTCCTGCAGGAGGCCAGGAAACATAATACATGGAGATCTTATATGTCTAAATGGAAAATATTCTTCTTATGGTGTCTACAAAGACAGTTGGACACTTTCCAGGGTGATGTCCCTTTGGTACTGTCATACCTGTTTGAACTCTTGCCGTCAGGATTGGCGTACATCTTTGTTAAAGCCCACCTAGCTGCTATTTCAGCTTGTCTGCCTCTGAAGCCCCTACTGGCTTTCACAGTTGCCTGATAAGCTGTTCTTAAAAGGAGTTTTGCATCTCAGGCCCCCCAGGAAACCCATCCCTCCACCCTGGGACCTGAATTACGTTTCGGAGATGGTCACTGTGGCTCCCTTCGAACCAGCTTCTAGGGCCTTCCTAAAACACTGCACTTGGAAAACCATATTAGTAGTTGCCCTGACTTCAGCTAGAAGAGTGTCAGAGTTACAGGCCCTCATGGCTATCCCTCCTTTCCTCGTCTTTTACAAAGACAGGGTAAGCCTTAGGGCCAGCCCTTTCTTCATGCCCAAGGTGGTCAATGAGCTGTCCTTAAACCAAGCCATTCACCTCCCCACCTTTTTTGCTCACCCTCAGGGTGACAATGAGAGAGTCTTAAATTCCTTTACGTGCATAGACAGCTTAAGTTCTGTCTGGACAAAAACCAAACATAGCAGAAAATTGTTTGTCTCCTTTCATCCAAGAGCCATGGGGAAAGCTGTGACAAAGCAGATAATTTAAGCCTGGATTTCATAGGTTCATAGGTAGGTACTAGGCTATCGACCCTGGGGCCTATACAAGCCCAGCCAGAAAGGTACCCTGGCTTTTGCCACCCAAGAAAATTATTTTCCTGTGCCAGAGCATTTTCCTTCTGCTATGCATACCATGTGAAATTGATATGGTCAAAAATAAAAGCACACTCCACTAGGATTATGGCTTCATCTGGAGCTTTCTTTAAAGGTTTGGACACTGCCACAATTTTAGAGGCAGCTATGTGGACCTCTATCCACACCTTTACCAAGCATTACAAATTGGACATCATTTCCAAATCCAGGGCCAAGGCAAGCCAAGCCACCACCCTCTTCTTCCCACTGCGCTTTGGCACTCACCCAAGTGTTGAAAATACTGCAACATGAGAATAGAAGGACATAGAATAGTTGTGTAAAATCTTCGCATAACCATAGATGTCCTTCTCTTCCATGTTGCAGTATTCCTTCCCCCTTCTCCTCTTCCATTTACCTGGGTAGCATTAGACTTGCACAGTTTCCTGGGACTGGGGTCTGATTGGAGCACTCGGTTCTTAAGCCTGGTATGTGCAGATGTCACTTTTATGGCCCACATTCCCTAGGCCAATGTCAAATGTCCCACGTAGCCAACAGTGACTACAAGCTTTTGTATTCTGGACGGACATTCAGGTTGCAAGAGAGGAGAACCCAAGTGCTGAGAATGCTGCAACATGGAAGAGAAAGACATCTATGGTTATAGTAAAATTTTGCACAACTATTCTTTCCCTTTGGGGGAAAAATATATTTTTTAATTTTATCAATGTTTTATTACTTTCCTGTTCAAGAAAGTTACTTTAAAGATGGGAGTGTTTTGTTTCAACTGACTGCCTTAAAAGAAAAAGGGGCCAGTGCCTTTAAATATTTTTTCTGTAACATATTTTTAAATGGATCATTCATTTTTTTTCTATCAGTTTAAAAGTGGTGTGAAGTAACTGAAAACTTTTTTTCCTGTGGAGAAATTGTGTTTATTTTACTTTTGTAGGGCTGGCATGGTATTTTAAAGTTTTTACTGTGTTTTTCCGTCACAAAAGCTAACTTGTGTGGACTGGTAGTGTTTACTGGCAGTTGCTGCTTTTCCTTTTTGGAAAAGTGGCACCATTTTTGGTCTGACCATGGAAGAGACTACTATTCTATGTTCAGTCCTCCTCCTAGCCACTAAAAGAAAAACAAACAGTATTTGCCACCAGCGCAGGCTAACAATTTGTCTCAGCAACAGGTGGGTGACTATGCTGTGGCCATTTTCTGTATGTCAGACCATTCACATTTTCCCTCAGATCCGTCTGGTGTAGCACCTGCAGCCACTATGGGCTGGGAGCTAACTATGTCCTGTGTGACTGCTGAGGACCTCTGTGGGCAAGGGAAGGCTACTTTTATCTGTCCTAGGAGAGAGAACATTGAAGGTTTCCCTGTTGTGTCAGAAAGCTGTGCCCATCACTGGGGAAACTGCTGCTGCCATTAGTAACATGGCTGGCCCCACTTTTCTGTAAAAAATAAACAGAAAACCAAAAATGTATTTACTCCTCCTCCTCAATTTACTTTGGATAGGAGTAGTTTACTGGGTCTGGCTCAGGGTATAATTCAAACTATTGATCCTTCTTTTAATGTAGTTTTTGGTAAAAGTGAGGGATTCCTCTTTTCCTGAAGAGATTTAAGATTCTAAATCTGAATAGAAAGAATCCGGGATGGATACATTTTTTTCTCCTGAGATTTTTAATACAAACTCAGACGATTTCTGATTCTCACTGGGGGTTTCTCTTTCTCTGTGTCTGTTAATAGAATGTGCCAGTGATTTCAGTGGAAGATTACTGAGGTTTCTCAAGATGTTCAGAAAATACTCGAGTTATTATAGAAGGATTTTCTATACCCTACATCCTTTCCTGGTGTTCTGTCTGCTTTAGAGGATGTGTGTTATTACCTGCAGTTTTCTTGATAGTCAGCCATCTGTCCCTAAAAAGGCAGATGGGATGTATAAGGTTACTCAGTCTTTTATGCTATTAAACACTATTCCCAATCTGACTCAGCAGCAGTAGCATTAGTTGATCCCACTGCTACTAAGCATTAAGTTAATGTCAGTCCTACTCTTTCTAGTAAGGATAGGAAAATTATTGATAGGTATGGCAAAAAAGTGTATATTTCTGCAACTTTGATTTTCAGAATTTTGAATCGTCAGGCTAAAGTTTGTTTTGACAAGTTGTGAAAGTATGAGAAATGTTTTATCTGCTTTCATCTTGTGGGGAAAAATCTGCTTTAAATAACTTAGTTTCTTCTATTGCATAGGTCACTACTTACAGTGTGTGTATGACTCTATTGATACTACTACTAGGGCTGTGGCCACTGGTATTGTTTTGAGGAGTTTTGCATGGCTACATTCTCAGAACCTCCCAGATGTTAAAATTATATTTTTAATTCTCCCTTGTATAGCGATTGTGTTTGGCCCCTCTGCTGCAGAAGTGAGTGGTCACAAAAAGTGTGTTGAAAGGAGCAAGCTAATCCAGGGAATCACTAAGATTTTTCAGCCCTCCTTTTATACATTTTCCAGAAGATTTTCTGTGTCCTTATCCAGTTTTGGCAAAAAAAAAAAAGAGAGAGAGAGAGAATAAACAGTCTCAACAAAATACAGGTGAACAGTCTTTTTAAGAAGAAATTGCAAGGGAGTTCCAAAAAAGTCTCAAACCTCACAAAACCAAGGACAGTCCAACAAGTCTGACTGCTGAAGGGACTTTATGAACCCCCCACCCCACCCTAGCCTCATTTTTTATTCCAGAAAGTCCAAATCACCATTTTCCTTTTTGGCAACAAATAGTTTCAGACAAATGGGTTCTGACAATCGTTCAAGGTTACAGATGGCAGTGAAAGGAAATTCCAACTTTCCAAGGGGTCATTCCTCATCCTCCAGGTAAGACTGTTTCATCTTATGCTGTCCCAAAAGGTGATAGAACCAGTTCCTCCTTCCCAGGTGGGGAAATGGTTTTTATTCAAGGATAATGTTCTTTATGTTTCACTGTTGCAGTCATTACATTTGGGTAATCTGCTGGCAGGTTGCCCTCAGTCGGCCTGTTTTCCAAAGTCTTGGATCCTACGTCGGTTGCTGTCTCCTCTTCCATGACGTCAGGTCGTCAGAGGTATAAAACATGCAGTCAACGCCATTTTCTTTAGTCTTTCTTGCCACACGGTGCCAAAGCAGAAGCATTTCGCAAGTGCCGGTCGGCCGACTACTGAAATATTCGAGTTTGAGTTTCAGAACCGAAGTCTTCACTAAAGCTAAGTACCCCGTTGGGGAAACTTATTTCTTGCTCCATACCGATGTCAGAAAAAGTTAATAATTGTATTACTTGTGGGAAGCAAATACCTCATAAGGATTTCCATTTATACTGTATTCCTTGCCTAGGCCCTGATCACAACATGCCTGGCTGTCGGTTTTGTGCTAGATTTAACCAACACACTATTAAGCATCGGTATATTTGTGCCTCAAAGTATTTTAGAAACTGATTTAACTACCCAGAAATGTTGTCAGATAGCAATCCGACTACCGGAGTACATAAAAAAACGCAAAGAAAAGGACAGAGAAAGGCAGTCGAGATCCAAAACCGATGACGAAGCTTCTCCTAAGCCAGTCGCCGGTTCACCGGTACTCAGTGAGGCGCTTTCGCAGCCCCTGATACCCGCTACCTTTGAGTCGTAAGCCTCTACTGACACCCATGTGGAGTCCAGCATGCCGCAAGATACTCAAGGTATTGGACCGACGGATGTATCTCCCTCGGATGGGTCCGGAGCCGCTGAGCAGGCACCGGCTTCTGAGGGTGTAGTCAGACCTCAACATTTGTATTTCAAACCCACAACAGCTGCAAAACCAAAGACAAAAGCAACTTCTAAAACTAAAAAACTGACGCATGAGCCACGAGCACAGGCCTCTATGCCTAAAAAAAACAGATGATCAAAATGGCTGAATACCTTATTACCTTGATCAGGGGAACCCACCCCCCTCAAGATAAGAGGCCTAGGCAAGACACTAATTATCAATCTTCAGATCAGGTTTCTATTTCTTCTGATTCCTCTTCTGATCAGGAATTATCTATACCTCCCTATGAGGATTCTGATGCAGAGGAGTCTATACCGTCTGCTTCTCCTCCAGAGGATTATTCATTTAGGGAAACCTTGCATGCTTTGAGGGAGCATTTTCACTGGGGAGAGTCAAGACTTCTCAGAATCAAAAAAGAGACTCATGGATTTCTTTCTCCCACAGCACAGGCCTTTGGCCATTCCCCCTCTTTTAGACATTGTGGATGATGTGTTTTCATTGTCCAGCTTGACCCCTGACTCGGCTCCCAGTAAGCCTGACAGATATTACAGGGTCCCTGACTCATACATTTTTATTTAGAAACCCTGCTGCTGATCCTGAAACTATTTCACAGGGTCCTAAGGGTGTTAAGGCCTCAACAGCAAAAAATCCTACCCCCTCTGATAGAGATTCAAGGGCACTGGACAGGTGGGGAAAAAAGGTTTATACATCTGCAACCTTGGCAGTCCGAGCCTTAAACTGTCACTTTCATATGCTTAAGTATCAAAGTGTTATGAGATTGCTGAAACAGAAAATTATGTTGATTTCTGAATGTGCAGAAAATAAAGAATTGCAGGAATTATTGCATGCAGCTGAACAGGTTGGAAAGCATACTTTGCAATGTGGTTTTGACTCCTTAGAGGCCTCCTGCAGGGCCGCAATTACTGGATCCGTGATTAGGAGGCATGCCTGGCTAAAGGAACAAAATTTGTCTGATCATGTTAAAGCTAAATTGCTAGATGCACTTTTACAGCATGATACTCTGTTTGATATTAAGGCAGAAGAGGTTTTAAAGAAAATGGAAGACAAAACTAAGTCTATGCAGACTGTTAGACCTCTTAGAAGTACAGCCACCAAGATTCAGTAGACACTGGCCTACAAAAAATTGATCCTTTCCTGTGTCAGACAGTGCCCAAAGGGGCATTTTGAACACATACCTGGACATTCCAAAATTCAAAATGCTGACTTTGCAGCAGCTTCTGCCCATGCTGGGCAAGAACGCTTGGCTGGTGACATTAGACCTAAAAGAGGCATACCTGCATGTCCCAATAAGACAATCGTGCAGAAGATACCTCAGATTCAAGGCTGGCTTAATGCATTACCAATTCTCTGCACTGCCGTTTGGCTCATCTACTGCGCCCAGGATCTTCACAAAGTGCCTGGCACCAGTAATTGCTTTTTGCAGATAAAAACGTATACAAATATACCCTTACTTGGACGACTGTCTCATTCAAGCAGAGAGCAAGGACATTCTTCTTCAACACCTGGCGTTTGTGAAAAGGCTTCTGACATGCCTAGGGTACACAATAAACGAAAAGAAGTCACAACTGGTGCCCTCACAAAAGATAACATTCCTGGGTGCAAGCTTGAATACAACTGCCCAGATGGCTTACCTCACGCCAGACAAGCAAAGGCAACTGACTACTTACTTCAAACTGATGGCAACAAAAACCCAGTTGTCTGCAAGACAAATTCTGAAGGTTTTGGGCTTCATGGCATCCTGCATCCTACTGATCCCAGACATAGATCTATTTGCCTCTCCTCAAAATTATCAATTGAAAAGATTCTGCACAAGGACTTATCACAGACAAGCATGGAATGTGGACGCCCTATCCTTCAGTTGGAAAAACCTATCAGTTTACGCCTTTCCTCCTCTGCTTCTTCTTCCCAAGGTCCTCCTAAAAGTCAGACAAGAGAAACCAAAGATGATACTAATTGCCCCGGACTGGCCCCGCCAATACTGGTATCCAGTCCTAAGGAACTTGTCTCAATACCCAGCTTGGACCTTACCTCAGAGACCTCAACTACTGTCCCAGCAAAACAATCAGATCCTGCACATTCAACTCCAGACACTGAACCTGGCGGCATGGCTGATCATGTAGTTATACAAACAATTCCTCTCAGTAAAGCTGTGATGGATGTCATTTTGGAAACCAGAAGCCCTAGTACTAGAAAATCTTATGCTGATAAATGGAAGAGATTGTGCTTGGAATCAAGCACAAGGAACTGATACAGCAGAACCACATATTCCTCAGATATTACAATACTTAACTGAGATGCTTGACAAAGGCCTGTCTTTCTCATCAATTAAAATCCATGCCTCTGCCATTTCGGCTCATTACAATACAGAGCCCCACCAATCTTTTCTCATCCTTTACTAAAGCAGTATCTTAGAGGAGCCAACAATTTAAGGTCTCCTAGAAGATCACCATTACCTGCATGGGACCTCAATTATGTATTGGAAAAGCTCACCCTGCCTCCATTTGAACCAGCTGCTACCGCTGATATAAAGTTCTTATCATGGAAAACAGCTCTGCTACTAGCAATTACTTAGTCTCAGAGCTACAGGCCCTCATGGCTGTGGAGCCTTTTATCATATTTTACCCTGACAGGGTGTCTCTGAGGACAAATCCTACTTTTATGCCTAAGGTTGTTTCCAGTGTGGCTCTTAACCAAACAATTCATCTGCCAACCTTTTATCCAAATCCGCAGAACAAGGGGGAGAGAATTCTGCATTCCTTGGGCGTACGCAGACAGCTAAGATTCTACTTGAGCAGGACTAAAGCTCTAAGAAAAACTGAGCAATTACTAGTGACATATGCTGCAGGATCAGAAGGCAAGGCTGTTTCAAAGCAGATAATTTCAAAGTGGATAAGCCACTGCATCCGTTTCTGCTACTTGCACCATGGTAAACCTGTGCCCAAGGGCATTAGGTCTCATTCCACCAGAGCTGCAGCTACTTCAGCAGCCTTTCTCAGAGGAGTACCAACTAAAGACATTCTAGAGGCTGCTACTTGGAGTTCTGTTCACACCTTTACAAAGCATTATCATTTGCTTCTCTACTGTAAGTCCAGGGCAGGCTTTGCCACTGCAGTTCTGCAGGGCCTTATAGCCACACCGAATACTGTTTTGCTCCAGCCTTCCAACCATAGCTTTGGGATTCTACCCAAATGTAATGACTGCAACAGTGAAACACGAAGAAAATAGTGCAGTTGTGTACACTTACCATAAATGTAGATGTTCGAGTGTATTCACTGTTGCATTCCAGGTTACCCTCCCGCCATCCCCTTTCATTCTGGAGTTTATCTTTCCTTCTCTATCTTCTACAAACTATGTGGTGTATTTGCTTGTAGATGAAGGTAAAGTTTATACTGATGCATGTATGTATATATATATATATATATATATATATATATATATATATATATATATATATATATATAATTTTTTTTTTGCTACCTTTTTGGGGGCACCTGACATCTAGGGCAAGAAAAACTAATGAAAATGGCGTCAGCTGCATGTTTTATACCCCTGACGACCTGATGTCATGGAAGAGGAGACAGCAACCGACGCAGGACCCAAGACTTTGGAATTCAGGCCGACTGAGGACAACCTGCCAGCAGATTACCCAAATGTAATGACTGCAACAGTGAATACACTCGAACATCTACATTTATGGTAAGTGTACACAACTGTGCTTTCTTGGAGACCCATTCTGGAGCTTTGTTTCCCTAAACCTCTTTGTGATGGTGCCCAAATTTAAAACTACTTCCTCTTTTGAGTGAGAGGTCTCTTACACAAATTGGGATTCCAAGAGAACTTTCATAAATTTATTGAATCCTTTACGCTGGATTGTATTCCTGAAATGTCAACTAGTAACCACAATTCAAAGAGTTTCTCTTCCACAGGAAAAGTAGGTCTATCTTGATCACATTATGAGGTTTTCCACTCACTTAGGTCACTGTTGGGGAATACCTCAGGATTTTGGGTCCCCTGGCAAGACTGCACATGAGAAATATACAGTGGTATCTGAAATCTCTTGGGTCTTAGCATCAACATAGTTTATCTTTTTAAATTCCAGTGCTGGGTTTGTCAGAAGAGAGCTTTTGGTGGGGACAACAGATATCTTTTTTTCCAGGTCTTCTCTTCTCTGTCCCTGCTCCAAAGCAGTCAGTCGCCATGAACACTTTGGCCATTGCTGTGGGAGCAGCTCAGGAGAGATAAAAGTGCAGGGGTTGTAGGACACCAAGGACAGATGCAAGTACATAAATATCAAGGATATGCTTGGCCTTTCTGCCGATAGGGATGACTGCAGTTAGGGATGCAGTCAGTAGACAAAAGGGGGCTGGAATGTATTAGAGAAAACTGGCAAAGGAACCAAGGTATTGGGAGGAAGTAACTAGAAAGAGAAAGGTAATAGAATGGGAAGATGCCAATAATTTATTTGGACATAGGTTAGAGATCGCCTTCCTTATCAAGGATTGATATCAGAGTATAGGCAAAGAGAAAGAAATAGGGAGGGGGGTCTTAAACGAAAGACCAGCACTGGTAGAGTTTTTAATAGAATCTAGAACAGAAGTTGTCATTAAAAAAGGAATAATTAAGTAGAGCATATAAAATATTGCACGATAACTAGTAAGAATCAATCAGAGGAGCTTAGAAATGATTGGAAAGAGAGACTGGATAAGCAATTCACAAAGAGACAGTGGGATATATATATATATATATATATATATATATATATATATATATATATATTTCACCCGACTTGAGATGGATTTATCGGAGCTTACCACTTCCCTCACAGAATTACTGTCCCCAGAGAGTCTCAGGCTGGTCTCTCTTAAGCTAACAACTCTGACTTTCCTATCTAATGCTTTGATGAGGTAGATCTCCAACACAGTGGATGCCACCTGTCGAGTGGCGGGCACAGGAATTGCTATTAGATGGCATGCCTGGCTTTGCCTTTGTAGATTTGCTGAACCCTTCAAGATGTTTTTTTACCAGTGAGCCCTTTGACAGTTCAATCTTGCTTGGACCTTCCGTCAAGGAAATGTTAACCCTACAGCAAGCCGGAGGGAAAGACACTGTCCACTGCTGGAATCAAGTTTCTACCCCTCATCAATCCTTTTCTAAGACTCAGAGGTAGTAAGAAGCTTTGATTCCGCAGGACCCAGTCCTCCTTCCAGGATGCTCCAGTAGAATCCTCCCCTCTAGACTGGGCTAAAGCTGAAGCACTGTCCGTCTGTCCTGCCCTGGTGGCAGTTGGGGGATGATTTTCTCTGAACCCACTAGCCTGGACAAGTATCTCCTCAGATCAGTGGGTATTAAAGATTATTTCCAGGAGCTACTCCATCCCCTTTTTTCAGCCCCCTCCAATGTAAAGATTTCTCCTGGGCATTCCACCCTGCCAACGGGAGTTTGACCCACATCGAGGTCATAGACCTTCTTCAAAAACGAGGTATCTAAAATGTCCCAACAGGATAGCTAGGTTCCAAAACTTACTTTCATTGTTTTTAGTGCCAAAAAAGGCTGGGAACCTGCATCCAATTTTGGACCTCAGTGAGCTAAATATGTCAGTTCAAAAGGCCATGTACCAGGATGGTCACTATCCAGTCCATTCTGCCTCTCTTGCACAAGGACGATTGGATGTGCTCAGTGGAGCTGTCATATCAAGATCAACAGATGCTGCAGGAGACACCTGCACTTTCGATTAGGGGTCAATCATTATCAGTTCAGAGCCCTGCCTTTTGGACTCACCATAGCCCCCCAGGGGTATACCAAATGTATGGTGGTGGTGGTGGCAGCTCATCTCAGGCTGAAAGGCTTCCAGGGCTTTCTGTACCTGGATGATTGGCTCCTCAGTCCCCACGAGGTGTCTGCTGTCAACGGGCACCAACTATACCCTCAACCTTTTTCAACAGCTCGGCATCATGGTCAGTCTGCCCAAATCTAATCTTTCTCCTTGTCAGAACCTGGAGTTTATCGGAGTTCCATTGGACACTATGTTGGAGACTGTAGCTCTGTCCCCATGCAGAGTTCAACACCTTCAAGATCAGGTATCCCACTTGCTAGCTCTGGAGCATCCAGCAGCTCATTTAATTCTACAGGCATTGGGCTAAATGGTGGCTGCCATCCAATTAGTCTCACTCGCCGGGTATCATATATGGGTTTCGCAATGGACCCTGGCTGTGCAGTGGTTCACTCAAGTTCATTCCATGTCCACACCCATCAGAATGACTCATGTTTGCAGAAGTCACCTGGTTTGGTGGCTTCAGTCTCAGGATCTGTTTCTCTGCAGGCCCTTTTGGTCTTCCCCCACCCACGGTGACCATGGACGCCTCCCTGTTGGGGTAGGGGGGCATTTTCAGGGAAGGACGGTTTAAGGCATGTGGTCCCCCATAGAGACCAAATTGCACATAAACATCGTAGAGATGAGAGCATTCCTTATAACTTTGCAAGCTTATCAGGAGACGCTCCCTCTCGGGACTGTAGCAGTTCAGACAGACCACATGGTCGTCATCTGGTACATCAACAAGTAAGGGGGAACATGGTCTTATCTGTGCAGGGAGGCCATGAGAGTGTGGGAATGGGCTGTGTCTTCCAGGCGCTTTTGTCTTGCAGCTCACATTACCAGCAGTTCTAATGTGCTGGCTGACAAACTCAGCAGGACCATCTTGAGTCCTCATGAGTGGTCCCTGAATCCATCAGTGGCATGTCAGATTTTCAACCATTGGGGTCATCCCAGCTGTGATCTTTTTGCGTCTCCAGTCAACCACAAATGCAGCACCTACTTTGCCCTGATCCCCGCCATAGGGAGTCCCCAAGGGATGCTCAGATCCCCGATTGGCCGTCAGGATTCCTTTATGCCTACCTTCCTACTCCTCTAATTCCCAAGGTCTTACAGGAAGCTGTCTGCCTGAAGATTCCTCTCCTCATTTTCCTTTTTTTTGGCCTCGTCGGGTGTGGTTCTCCCTTTTTCGGTCTCATCTGTGATATCCTCCAAGGATATTGGATCCTGGCCTGGATCTCATCTCCTATCCCTGGTGGCTTCCCCTCCATAACCTCCAGACTCTGACTGCTTGGTTTCTCCAGTTCTAGTTGTCCTTTCTCAGTCCAGGCTTCCCTCTGCATTCAGAAATACTATTTTGGTGTCTCTGAAGCCATCTACAAAAAAGGTGTATCCCAGAAAATGGACAAGATTTTCTGTTTGGACCAGACAGCACAATTTAGACCCCTTCTCAGCCCCAATTTCTGATATTTTGCTGTTCTTCACTTCTTTTTATCAGGAAAGAGCCAGTTTATTTGCGATCAAGCTCCAATTGGTGGCCATCTCAAATGTCTGTTTGAAGGAAGGTCCTGTTTTTTCTTCCAAACTTTGCAAAGCCTTTCTAAAGGGGATCTTTCTCCTTTGACCTCTTATAAAAGATCCTTCACCACCATGGGATTTACTGCTGGTGTTGCAGTCTTTGACAAAAACCTTTTGAATTAGCTGCATCATGCGATCTTACATTTTTCTCTTGGAAGACTGCCTTCCTGTTGGCCAAAAGAGTCTTTGAGTTGCAAGCTCTCAGTATTAAACCCCCTTTCCTGATCTTCCACAAGGATAGGGTTTCTCTCAGGACAAAATTCTTTTGTTAGTTCCTAAGGTGTCTTCAGTGGCTAACCTTAGTCACTCTAGTCACCTACCTGTTTTCTTTACCAATTATTCTAATAAGGTGGCATGTACTTTGCATTGCTTAGATGTTCACAGGCAGTTATGTTTTTATCTTGAGGACTGAGGAATTTCAAAAGTCGGATCAGCTTTTTGTGGCCTTTTTCTCAGGCCAGAGCAGACCTGCTCATCTTTAAGGTAACTGTTTCCAGCTGAATTGCTAGTTGTGTTTCCTACATATATGATAGCAAACACATGGAGCTTCCCAGACCTGTTAAGGGCCACTCTACTAGATCTGTGGCTACATCTTCAGCCTTCCTAGCCAAGATCTCTCTGGATGAGATTTGTAGTCCTGCTATGTGGTCAAGCCCTCACACCTTTGTCTCTCACTATAAGTTGGATCTGGTGTCTGTGGTACGGCATATCCTTCCATGAGGCCACCCAGGGTCCATAGTAGCTGGGAACTCTGACCCATCTGTGATGAATAATGACACGTATCGCATCAGATAGAGGTTGTGTACTTGCCATAATTTGGAATCTGTGCTATCCCGTGTCGTTATTCATCACGTTCCTGTCCTCCTTCCCCCTTCCTTCAGGGAACCTTAGGATACTGGAGGAATGTTCCCTTTGGGAATAGTCTGTCTCTGGGACAGGTGGTGCTGTCCTTTTTCTTTGTCTAGCAAACTCGATCCGAGTGTTACAGGTCAACAGGGGATTATGGGAAGGGGAGGAGCTTGAGCTCTGGATCTGTTCAACAGTGCCGGCTCTGATCCAAGGTCGGCTGTAAGACCTAGCTGTGATAAATAATGACACTAGATAGCACAGATTCCAAGTTATGATAAGTATACAACGCTTTGCTCCAACCTGGGAATTACAGTAAATCAGGACAAGTATCAGTTTTCCTCAGTACAAGCTTTGGAATTCATAGGAACTCACTCGAATACAGCCACTCAAATTGCAAGATTACTGCAGAACAGGTTACTAATCCTAAGAAATCAGGCTCAGCAGCTCCTTTCCTGTCAGACACCACCTGTCGGACTAGTCCATTCAACTTCTAGGATCCATGGTAGCTTCTATTACTTTGTTTCTGTTCACTAAATATTATATGAGAGTGTTACAGTTGACTTTAGTAGTCCAGTGTGGTCTATCAGATCCCACCCCCATCACTTTTCCAGAATGCTTAAAACTCTGTAAAAATCATGTAAATTGGTAGATTCACTCTCCAGATGTGTTTTGGGGCCATTCCTTTGTTCCTCAGTCTCCCCAAGCCACCGTGACTATGGATACTTCCCAACTAGGGTGAGGGGCGCTGCCTGGGAAAGGTAGTCCATTGCACGTGGGCCCCATCAGAGGTCAATCTTCACATCGGTGTCGTAGAGATAAGGGAGTTCTCTAGCGGTGATTTCTATCCAAACTGACAGCATGTCAGTAGTCTTGTACATCAGTAAACGGGGGAACATGCTTCTAACCATTGTATGAAGAAGTGATGAGAATGTGGCTTTGGACATTATCTTCCAGTTGCTTTTGAGGCAATTCACATTCCAGGGAAAAAACAGCATTTTAGCGGACAGATTAAACAGATCTATTTTGCTAAATCATGAGTACTCTTTCAGTCCAACAGTGACAACACAGATCTTCCGTCGATGGGGCCAACTATGTTACGTTCTTTTCACTTCTGTCAGTTTCACATGCAGCAGGTTCTTTGCTCTTATCCTTCCAAAGGGGGAAGGGGGAGTCCCTGAGAGAGACTGTGATCCACAGTTGACCTTCTGGTCTGCTATATGCCTTTCCTCCCACTCTCCTCATCCCGAAATGTCTACAGAAAGCACTACAGTGGAAAATTGAGGTCATCCTCATTGTCCCTTTTTGTTCTTGACTGGTGTGGTTTCCCTACCTCCAGCTTCATCTGGTACACCTTCCTTGGGTGCTGGGTCTGAATCCAAATCTACTGTCTCACCCATCCAGAATGCCTCATCTGGATATTCCAACAGTAAACCTAACCGTATGATTTCTTCTACTTCCAGTGATGGTTAGTCAGTCCAATTTTCGTCTTACGTAGTCCACTTTCTTTTTCAGAAACCATCCACTAGGAACATTTACCAAAATAAAGGGAACAGATTTTTATTTGGGCTTCACAAAGAAATCTAGATAATTTTTCTGCTCCTATATCAGCAGTGTTAGAATTCCTTACCTTCATTTTTCCATAAAGGGGCTAGTTATTCTGCTGTCAATTCAGTTACCGACCATCTCATATTTCCATAAGGGAGAGAATCATGCCTTCTTAGCCTCACTGAAGTTGTGCAAGCCTTCCTCAGAGGTACCTTTCTTCTTAAAACTTCACTTAAGGAACCTGCCTCTTCTTGGAATCTGATTGTCTTGCTGCAAGCCTTAACCCAAGCTCCTTTTGAACCTACTGCCAAAGTGGACTTAAAATTTCTGACTTGGAAAATGTTAGTGATTACTTCACCTCAAGGATGTCAGTTCTCCAGTTTCTATCTTGTCAACCTCCTTTTATTATCTTCCACAAGAACAGGGTTACTTTACATACCAGTCCCTCCTTTTGCCTAAAGTTGGTTTGCTGACTTCACTCAGATCATTAATCTTCCAGTGTTCTTTCCAAATTTCTCAAATAAAGGTAAATACATGCTCCACGTGTTGGATATCTTCAGGCAATTATGCTTCTACCTTCATCATTTCAAACCTTTTAAGAAATCAGATCACTTGTTTGTTTCATGTTCTAAGACCAAGATTGATCAAGGCTTGTCAAAGATTACCTCATCTGAATGGCTGACTAGCTGTATCTCCATTGTTTATAAGCAAAAAGGTTTAGCTCTACCAAACACACGCTCAACAAGTTCTGACTCCCCTTCTTCAGCTTTCTTTTCTAGGGCCTTGATTGATGGCATTTGTGCTACTGCCACCTGGTCTAAAGTTCAAACCTTTATTTCCTATTACAAATTGGATTTCTCGTCTAGATATTGGGGGGGGGGGGGCTTTGAGTTCTGCCATCCTCCGGAACATCCTTCCATGAGACCACCTGTGGAACCAAGTGTCTGAGGACTCTGTCCCATCAGTTGAGGAATGGACAGAAAAGCCAATATCAGATTCGAAAGATTTATACTTGCCTTGGGTATAGATTTGTGTTGTCTTGTTTCCAGCCTTCCTCAACTTTACTCCCTCCTTCCCCCTTTCCATCTTATGAAAAGTTTTGTTTTTCCTTGGCTTCTGATATGACTGTTGGTTTGTCCTTGGTACAGCATTACTTATGCAGCTCCAGTGCAGATTTTTTCCCCTTTGCTGTGTCATGTTGGCTGCTAGTGGTGCATATTTATAATTTATATAATGTAACTTTTTTATAAGATTCTGGAGCAAACTCACTCTGAGGAAATTCTGGGGATAGGGAATTATGGGTATGGGCAGTAGCCTGAGCTACGGATCCCAAAGTCTGAAATAAAAGTGGCTGAAGTCTGATCCGCGATCAGATGTGTGAGGCCCATCAGTTGAGGAAGGATGGAAAACGGATACCACAGATGTATCATTATGGTAAGTACATAACTTTTGTGGTCTGAGGTCAGATGTGAGGCCCATCAGTTGAGGAGGAATGCACAGATGTATCATGTTAAGTACATAACTTTTGATGTTATGTTGTCCTATCTCGCCTCCATTCTTACAGTGATGGGTTCGGAGCCGATCCTCTGCTCCGACTCGGACGAATGCTTAGCTGAAGATCTCAGACTTGGCTCGTGGCAAGAAGGTATCCTACAATGCAGTGGTGCAATTCCCCAGATCTCGTTTCCTGCTTTACAAGGTTGGATGCGCTCATCTTGGCCGTGGCTAAGTTGTGAAACCTTTTTCTATATTACTTGTCAAAACTGAATATTTTTGCTCATATATAGTTCTGTTATTAATAGAGTTTATTTGTTGATATCCCCTTACCATTTTTACTTTTAATGGAGAGAATTTTTTCTCTCTGGCACGGCTTTTGCCGTTGCTTTATAGGCCTTTGGTATCCCTGTAGTGGTTGTTTTTTGCTGTATGTTTGTGTCTTTATAGCTTATTTAAGTTAGAGAGCTATACGCCCATTTTAGGTAGAGGGCTTGGACTGTTTGATCGTTTGTGTGTGAAAATTAGAACCGTTTTAGTCAGAGGTTCTAATTTTCTTCCCCTGGTAGTTTCCTCCTTTATATTGTAGCATATTAGTCTTAAATATCCTTTGTTGGTTGATATAGTCTCTAGGCTTTCGTTGTTTGTGTGAAAATGTCTAAAGAGCAAAAAGAAAGTAAACACAAGCCTTCGGGTTTCAAAAAATATCAGAAATGCTCGCAAAAGATGTCCATCACTGATGGACATGTTGTTTGTGTCTGTTGTCTTGGTGCTATCCATCTCCAAGAGGACTGCACCTTCTGTCATTTGTTTAGTGCCAGAGTTCTTCAGGAAAGAAGAAACAAGTTGATTCTAAAAGGGCTTTTAAAGCCTTCCTTTGAAGAGGCCATTCATAGCTCTTCCTCTTCTTCATATCCTTCATCAAAAAAGGGAACTCACACAAGAGATCATCTCCAGCTGCATCAGCTCATTCGGAGCCTCCAGTCAAACTCCCTAAAATTTCTAAGGCTACTACTTCCTTGGCTCCACAGTCCTTGGAGCCGTCGGAAGTTTATGGTTGACAGGCCTGGTTCTTCAGCTCCAAAGCCTTCAGAGCCACAAGATACTTTCACTCGGAGCCAGTCCATTGAAATTTCGTCATTTTCTCTGACCTTGAAATCGCCAATCCTCCATAGATCTTGATCTCCTTTATTGTCTTCCAGGTCTACAAGAAGCCTATGTGATGAGGATGTGGAACGGGTGGTGCGTAGACTACTCAAGTCCCCGGATCTGATTAAATTGTTCTCTGCTCCCACCCATTTGATTTCGGAACCTACTGTGCCCAATATTGTTCCTCCTCTGAGCCAAGCTGGTCCTTCGGAGCTGGAGTGCTCGGTGCCACTTTCTGTGGAATTGTCTGTTCCGGAACTCCCTTTGGTCTCCACAGAGCTGACATCTTGGCGCCGTCCAGTGAGTCTGGGAGCCGGGATTCCCTGGTCGACCCTGAGGGGGATTCTCTGCCCCTATCTTCTTCGCTGCCGAGCTTACCTCTCGGAGCATCGGCTCTGGTTAGCTCGGCTCCTACATCGGCCTTGGGTCCGATCTCGTTGGCTCCATTGCCTTCCTCTATCTCCTCAGAGTCGGGGGAGTCTTCGGAGCCATCAGGATCCACCTTTGAGCTGATGAGTGTGTTGTCTTCCCATTCAGCACCACAGAAGGACACCAGTACTCTTCCCCCCAAGGCACTGGCTACTGTCTCAGCACCACCCATTCCTCAAGACAGCAGAGACCCAGAGCCTCCAGATCCCCCTTTGGGGGACATCTTCCGAGGAGGTTCCTCAGCTGGGAGGAGACCTTCTCATTCACCCCTGCAGCTACTGAACCTTGTAGAGTATCTCCTAGCTCTTTCAGGATATCCATTGTAGTTTCGTCAAATGGGATAAGCAATTCAGCGATTGCAAAGAAAAAGTCGCTGAAGAAAAGATACAATTCCTGTATCTGTCCATCGTTCTCGAATCTGGGATCCACTAGGTCCACCTCCGAGGCCTCCCAGAATATCCTTCTGAGGAACCACCTCAGAAGAGAACCTGCAAGAGGAAGCATGCTGACTCCCCAGATGAGCCCATCACTTCAGGCACTGACCTCGATGAGTCAGAAGGGTCCCCGCGGTCCTCCTCTGACTTTATCTCATTTGCAGATATTCTAGAAATCCTTAAGCAAAGAGGCGGCTGGCAGAACACTACCCTTTCTGATGAGGAGTCAGTGTACCTGAAGGCTTTCGGGTCTCAACCTTCAGCCTCCTGGGTGTCTCCGCCTTTCAATGAACTAATGGACCTGGTTAGTCGAAAGACATGGGAGTCACCAGATGCTTTGGAACCGGTCCCTTGGAGGTCAATCAAATTTCTGTCAGCACCTTTGGGCAAAGAATTCTTAACAAAGGGAGTACCTATAGATGCGATGGTGGTGGCAGCAGCCACCAAAAAGAAACTTGCAGAGACTTCCTCATCTGTTCATCCTCCAAATAAAGATTCGAGAACGATGGACAGATACAGGAATTGTATCTTTTCTTCAGCGACTTTTTCTTTGCAATCGCTGAATTGCTTATCCCATTTGACGAAACTACAATGGATATCCTGAAAGAGCTAGGAGATACTCTACAAGGTTCAGTAGCTGCAGGGGTGAATGAGAAGGTCTCCTCCCAGCTGTCCACCTTAAATTCTGTTGTCAACTCCTCCATGAGGCCCATATCTTACGCAGCAGATGGAGCGAGCAGGGCAGCGGGTTCCGGAGTTTTCCTTAGGAGGCACTCCTGGATGCACTTGTGTAATTTTGCAAAGCCCTTTGTCTACCTTTACTAATGCCCCCTTTAATGGTTCCTCACTCTTTGGACACAAAATAAAAGACACTCTAACCCGATGCAAGCAGGAAGGAAAAACTCCCTGCCATTGGAGTACATTTTTCCGTACCTTCAGGACCTTATTCCAAAGGTCAGAAGGGCGAAAACGTGGTTGCTTCCTTACTAAGACCTCACTTTAAGGAACCCCTTTTTCCCTGGGATCTAAATTCTGTCTTGTCCCATCTCACTTTACCTCCCTTTTAGCCTTCTTCATGTTCAGACCTGAAGTTCCTTTTGTGGAAGACCTTATTTCTAGTGGCTATAACTTCCGCTAGAAGGGTGTCACAACTGCAAGCTCTTTCTGTTAAGCCACCATATTTGATATTTCATAAGGATTGGGTATCCTTACGTACTAACCCTTCCTTTTTACCAAAAGTTGCTTCTCCAAACAACATAAACCAATCCATAGAACACCCAGTAATTTTTCCTCAACATAGCAACAAGGCAGAGTACAAATTACACCAACTGGACGTGCACAGATAACTCAGATTCTAATTGCATAGAACCGAAGACTTCAGGAAATCTGACCAATTATTTGTATCCTTTTCTAAAGCAAAAAAAGGATCATCAGTTTCAAAAACCACTCTTTCTAATTGGCTTTCAAATTGTATTACCTTTATCTAGAAAGCCAATAACAAGGCTCTACCTTTCAAAGTAAAGGCTCATTCCACTAGAGCATTGACTAAGTCATCTGCTTTCCAAGACAGAATTCCTGTAGATAATATTTGTGCAGCAGCTATGTGGTCTACTCCACATTCTTTTATTACTCATTACAAAGTGGATTTGGCCTCCATGGCATCCTTTGGTTCCACGGTGCTGAAAGGTATTCTCCCATGAGTCACCCAGGATAAAGGTGCTAGGGACGCTGTACCATCATTGTTAAGAATGAAAGTGCGATAGGACAACATAACATAAAGAAGTTATGCACTCACCATAACATTCCATGTTTGTTGTCCATCTCGACGTTCATTCTTATGAACCCTTCCACCTTCCCCCTGCCAAAGACTTCTTGTGGACCTGGTAGATTTCTACTACCTGAGGGACTTTTTGTCTCAGCTTGTTTCTTCTTCCAGTATTTTTTGGTATGTACTTATACATTGTTTATATGTATATGTGTGTAAATATGTATATAGTGTACATATTGCTCAGTGTTAGCAGCAAACAAGATCTGGGGAATTGCACCACTGCATTGTGGGATACCTTCTTGCCACGAGCCAAGTTTGAGATCTTCAGCTAAGTATTCAGCCAAGTCGGAGCCGAGGATTGGCTCCGAACCCATCATTGTAAGAATGAACGGCGAGATGTACAACAAACATGGAATGTTATGGTTAGTACATAACTTCTTATCTAATGTTGTTAATCTTCTTCCCATTCATCACTGATGGGTTCGGTACTGAGCCCTTGGAACCATGTTGGACAAATACCAAGCTCGCATACACCAAAAAACTCTTGAGCGAAGTTGCTACCCACAATGCCCTTCCCCAATTACCTCAGATCTCGTTTGCTGCGTAGCCATTCAGCCCCGTTTCATTGAGCTCTCCAGCTAAGTGAAATATTTTTGAGTGTTGTTTGGACTTTTGTTACTTTACTAGAACAGTATACCCTTTCTATTCTTATCACCCTCCATATAGCCTAATCTTCTCTCTTTATCTCTACCCGTTGGGTAATTCTTTACCATTGTTGGTAACGCCCTCTTCTACCATTGTGGTATCTCTTGATACTATCGCTGGTATCTCTCTTTCTTTCTCTCTGTCTGTGTGTTTGTTGGTTTTGGATGAATATGTCCGATAAAAAAGGGACATCGAGGTTTAAACATTGTACCTCCTGCAATGGTAAACTCCCCAACAGTGATAGTCATGATGACTGCGTTTATTGTCTGGGGGGTTTCGCATTTATCTGTGGAACCTCCCTGTCAGATATGTCAGAGTTTGTCAGCAGATGCTGAACGAACGAAAAAATAAGTTAATCTTGAAAGGCCTTCTACCTACTCCTTTCACGGAGGCTATTTCTGTCTCGGAGGCTTCAACCCCTCCAGTTAAACACAAAAAACGGCCACATTCTGATCCCTCCTCACCTTCTGATGACAGAGGTAAGACTTCTAAGCATAAGGCCCACAAGGCTTCATTGGAGCACAGAGCCCCTACTTCGGCTCCGACTGCTATGGGTTTGACTTCGGCTCCGACTTCTATTGGGATGCCTTCTACCATTCCAGTGGCAACTAGTGCCTCCGTGCCGAAGCTGCCTCCGACACTGACTTACTTGACTATGGCACAGTCCTTAATTGCTCCAGCTCCACCTTTGGTGCAGACTTCTAAGGATCTGATACCTGTGATTAGATTATGAGTGCCCCATCGGCGCAGACTGTATCCTCGCAATCGCTACCTGTCTCCAAACTAGAGACCATGGTACCATTTTCTCAGACACCACGGACCCAATACTCTCCTACTCTGGACCCGTTTGCAGGAAATGCTTATAGCCCCTTCTTGGACTGGCCAGAATCTCTTTCAGGAGTATCCACTAGGTCCACCAGGAGCCTCTCTGAACATGATGTGGTGCGCTTGTTGGATCAGCTGTTGACAGCCAGAGGGATTCCTTATGGGCCTAAGACTCATCCCCATTTGGGACTGGGTGCTGTCCTTCCCAGTACTCCCATGTATTCTCCTCCTTCAGACCTCCCAGTACCAAAGCTCTCGGTTCTGGCAGCTGTGGTGGAACACCCCTCCCCTCGACACCAACAGTGCTTGTCACGGAGGCCCCGAGGTCGACTCTTTGGTATTCAGTTCCGTTGGAACCATCCCTTCCTCCATCTCAGGGTTGGGGGGGCAGACACCTCTGTTCAGGGCAAGGCACCGAGTACTGTATCTGTGCCGTCCTCTGCTCCAGGAATTTTGCCAGCTCCGATCTGGCTGGAGGCACCATCGCTGGGAGCAGGTCCGACATTGCAGGGTGTGGCTTCAGTTCCGAGGCTGTCTTACTTGGTTCCGGGCTCCCACTCTTCGGGCGGGCCTGCTTTCCAGATGATGGAGAGAGTGCTTGCCTTAGGAGGTGCTCCACCAACATCGGAACTCCCTTCTGCTCCCTCTGAGCTACAGCTACCATGGTCCACCTCTCCGGGGCACTGGGGGGAAAGCCTCAGGATATCCCTGTCCAGGATATGCCCCTTCCTCAGAGTCTTCCTTAGAAACCCCCACTGAGGAACCTCCTCGGAAGATGTCATACAAGAGGAAGCACATCGACCCGCCTGAAGAGTCGCTGACTGAGGACATGGATTACGATGATTGGGTGGACTCTCCATGGTCACCCCGAGATGATATCCCATTTGGAGACATCCTTGAAATATTAAAATAGAGGGGTGGCTGGAAGCCCTCCCAGCTCCTCCTCTGATGAATTAGTGTTCCTGCAGGCTTTTCGCTCCCTGCCTTCTACCTCTTAGGTGACCCCTGGTACATCTTATCGTGCAGCATGCCTGGCGGAATCCTAACTCCATAGAGGCCATCCTGAGGAGACCTGATAAAATACCCCCCCCCCCTCGAGAAGCATCCACACTGGTGTAAGGGGTTGCCAGTTGAAGCAATGGTTGTTGCGGCGTCCACAAAAAAGGATTTAGCGGAAGAAAATCCTACTGTTCACCCACCCAACAGAGAGTTTCGGGTGGTGGACAGACTGGGGAAGCAAGTTTTTGCTTCAGCGACCTTTGCTGTTAGGTCCCTGAATTACCTGGCACATTTTACAAGGCTCCAGAGAGATCTAATCACTGAGCTTTCTAGAATTCTTGCGGGTCAAGTTTCTGATGAGGCATGAGACAAGGCTGCCTCTCAACTTGCCACCCTTGAGTCCATATCCAACTCGTCCATGAGGTTGCTGTGTCATGCAACCGAAGAGGCGTCTAGAGTTGCGGGTCCAGGCATTATGATGCTTCATGCCTGGATGCGCATATGTGACCTCGCAGACTCCAAGTCCTCCTTTTTGAACACCCCTATTGAGCCTTCAGCCTTGTTTGGCTCCAAAGTGAAAGACACTCTGTCCAGGTGCTAACAAGACGGAAAGACCCTGTCTGCTATTGGCCTGCGTTATTCCAAACCTCATCGTTACTATTCCAGGAACCAGAGTAGTGGGAACATCTAGCATAAGAAATCGCAGGGCCCTTTTCAGAATGCATGTGGTGAGGATTCCCCCAGAGGCAGAGGGGGTAGCAATGGTGGAAGATGCACATTCAGGGGCAGAGGGGGAGGGGTCCATGGAACAAAGACTCCAGAGCTTCCTTCTCTGGGTGGTCTTATCAGCGCTCCTGAAGCGTTGCCCAATTGCTTTCCTCTGGAAGCAGTCGGGGGTCATTTTTCTCTGCACCAAGCTGCCTGGCGCTCTATTACAAATGATCGATGGGCGCAGAGCATCATCTCCAGAGGCTACTACATCCCTGTATCCTCCCCTCCCAAACCTCCCAAAAACCTTCCCGATGTTCCACCCCACCAAAGGGGAAGAAGCAGCTTCAGAAAATTTGAAGCTTTGTCAAAAAGAGTCATCCAACCAGATCCTCCAGACCAATGCGGATCAGGTTTTTACTCAAGATTCTTTTTAGTGCCAAAAAAAAAAATCAGGGACTGGAGATCCATCTTGGATCTCAGACACTTAAACAAATCTGTTGTTCAAACCAAATTCCTCACAGTTTCTATTCAGTCCATCCTCCCCGTTCTGAGGGAGGATGCTTGGATGTGCTCGATAGACCTCCGGGATGTGTATTACCACATCAAAACACAAGCGCTCCAGGAGTCTCCTTCGCTTCCGGTTAGGAGCCAATCACTATCAGTTTTGTGCCCTGCCATTTGGTCTCTCGACGACCCCAAGAGTGTTCACGAAATGCTTAGCAGTGGTAACAGCTCATCTGAGACTTTGAGGATTCCAGGTGTTTCCATATTTGGACAACTGGCTCCTCTCCATCCCATCCTAGTGTCTCCTGACAATTACTCTCCAGTACACCCTTTCTGTAGCTGAGTCCCTAGGCATAACTGTACACTGGGAAAAATCCAGCCTAGACCCCACTCAACTGGAATTTATAGGGGCAGTACTCGACACTCGGTCTTGTCTGGTATCTGTTCCAGCCCACGGACTCCAGAGACTAAGATTGCAAGTGCGTGTGATACTCTGTCAAACGAGTGTCAGCAAGGAAAGTCCTTCAGGTGCTGGGGTCTATGGCTGCAGCCATCCCTATAGTTCCCCTTGCAAGGTTACACATGAGGATCTTACAGTGGCTCCTCCTGACACAGTGGTCTGCAAATATTCATCCTCTAGACACTCAGATTCTCATAACCAATTTGTGCAAGCAGGACCTTCTTTGGTGGATGAGGCCAGATGCAAAATTGTGCTGTCGTCCCTTTCAGTCCCCTTAGCCCTGCGCCACGGTGACCACGGACACTTCCCTGGGGGGGGGGGGGGCATTTTCAGGGAAAGACGGTCCAAGACACGTGGTCGAAGTTAGAGGCCGATCTGCACATCAGTGTTCTGGAGTTAAAAGCGGTGCTCTTAGCGTTGCAAGCACTCCACCTGTTCCTCCCCTCTGGAACTATTGCGATTTAGACAAATATGTCAGTAGTCTGGTACATCAACAAACAAGGAGGCACCAAGTCATACCCCCTGTGCTGGGAGGCCATGAGAATTTGGCAGTGGGCGATAGCTTCCAACCGTTTTCTGATAATGCACATGTAACGTGATCGCGGACAGGCTAAGCAGGTGCATTGTGCTTCCCCACGAGTGGTCTCTCAATCCCAAGATAGTGGCAAAGACTTTCAGCCGATGGGCCAGCCTTGCTGTGACCTTTTTCCGTCTTACATGAACAACAAATGCAGCAGCTACTTCTCCCTACTTCACCCGGTGGAGGAGTCAATGAGAGACGCTGTGTCCCACAATTGGCCCACGGTCTCCTATACGCCTACCCTCTGATTCCCTTGATACCTCTATTTCTAAAGAAAGCAACTCGGTTGAGATGCAAGGTGATCCTCATTGCTCTGTTCTGGCCCCGTCAAGTGTGGTTCCCCTTTCTCCGGCCTCACCTGATGCAGCTTCCATGGATTCAGGATGCCCGTCCAGACCTAATTTCTCACCTCCAAGGGTTGACACAACCAAACTTGTCCACTCTCAAGCTGACAGCTTGGTTTCTCCACTTCCGTTAGTCGCCAGGCAAGAAGCCCTGCCTCTTAATTTTCGTGATATTATTCTGGCCTCTCACAAACCATCCACCAGGAAACTTTACAGAGATAAATGGAAAAGGTTTTCTTCCTGGTCTGTAGAACAAGGGTTGGACCCCTTTTCGGCCACTACCCCTTTATCCTTCAATATTTGTCTGAACTTTTCCAGCATGGAGTGTCTGCATCTACTATACAAGTTCATTTAGCAGCAATTTCCAATTTTCACAACCGTTTACAAGGCACACCTGTAATGGCCACTCGACTTTGTAAAACCTTTCTTAAGGGAGTGTTCCTCATTAGACCTCCACTAAAATGTCTGTTAGAAACATGGAATTTATCACTTGTACTGCAGGCCTTGTCCCAGCCCCCTTTGAGCCTGCTGCCAAATGCGATATCAAATTTTTGTCTTGGAAATCTCTCTTTTTGGTGGCTGTCACTTCTGCCAGAAGGGTTTCAGAACTACAGGACCTATGTGTCAATAGGCCTTATCTCATATTTCATAAAGAGAGAGTATCTCTATGCACTAATCCATCCTTCCTGCCCAAAGTGGTGTCTGAATTTTCTATGAGCCAATCTATTAAACTCCCAGTGTTTTTCCCCAATTTTTCTAACAAAGGTGAATACTGTCTACATTATTTGGATGTACATAGGCAATTATGTTTCTGCCAGGACAGGACAAAATCCTTTCGTAAATCTGACCAACTTTTTATTTCTTTCTCTGGTCCCAGAATGAGAAATGGCAGTTCTAAAATCACTTTAAGTGGCTCAGAGATTGTATATCCTTTTCATATTCATGTGCTAATGAAACCAGACCTTACACTGTCAAAGCTCATTCAACTAGGACTGTAGCTTCCTCGGTAGCCTTCCATTCTAGAGCCTCTATGGATGATATCTGTGCAGCAGCCATTTGGGCTAAACCACACACTTTCATCAAGCATTACAAATTGGATGTGATTTCTAGAGGAAGAGCTACCTTTGGCTCTGTGGTGCTCAAGAATGTTCTGCCATTAGGGCTACCCAAGTATATCAGGTAGCTTGGAATTCTGCCCCATCAGTGATGAATGGGAAGATGATTAACAACATTAGATAAAAAAGTTAAGTCTTACCACAATGTTCCATCTATGTTGTTGATCTTCTTCCATTTGTCATATCCCTCCCTCTGTCCCCCTCCATAGGGTCCTGGCGGATCTTATGGGTCCTGGTGGTGTCTCAGAGTTTTTCTTTGCATAGAAATGGCCTCTGCTGCTATCTATTGTCTTTGGCAAACTCGATCTGAGGTAATTGGGAGAAGGGCATTATGGGTAGCAACTTAGCTTGAGAGTTGTTTTGTGTACACAAGCTTGGTATTTGACCTACATGGTTCAGAGGGCTCGAAACTGAACCCATCAGTGATGAATGGAAGATTATTAACAACATAGATGGAATATTATGGTAAGACATAACTTCTTTTTTTCCAGTCCCCACCTATAAGTAATATTTCCTGTTGAAAGCTGGCTATTTCTCCCCCTTCTATCACTGTTGGGAACAATTTAGTAAATAATATAATTACTCTCTTTTACTTTGTCCCTGATATTCTGCTGAATATCCATCCTGAAATCCTTTCTTTTTCAAATTTTCATGCTCATTTCTTTCCAAATGTGTTTCATGCAGCATTGTTGTTTGTACTCTGCATTTCTTAATATAATTTGATCCTTCTTTCTTTTTGTCTGTACCTGTAAGGCCATTTTTGTTCCAAGATAATGTGGATATTGCCCCTACAATGTTATACATGACAGTTTTTTGAAAGTAGCATTGCCGTCCATTTTTTTTTTGTATAGACTATCCAGAAATCATATGTGTGGTATTTTGACTTGGGTTTTGGGGGGAGTGAGGTGTAAGAGAATATTTCTGGGTGTGGGTGATTGTTTTAAGTATGATAGGTTAGTATGGTGTGCAGTTAACGAGAGAAGAAGTAGTAATGAATGTAGTTAGGGAAATGAGAAACATGTTGAAGAAGGCTGTGGCTTTAAGAGTGGGGAGATTTTGTTGGAAGGGTTGGTGTTAATAAAGAAGTTAATATGAGAAGAGGGAAATTATTTGGGACAATGAGGGAATGCAAGGGATTGAATAAAATGTACTGGGTGTAGCAAACATTAGTTGAAGTTAGGAGTAAAGAAGTGGAAGGGGAGAGGGTGGAAGGGTGTAGTAAAGTTGATTGGGCAGAGGAAGGTCTATAGGTAGGGGGTGCTGTTAGGTAGCAGGGTTTGATTGTAGATTAGATTAAGTGGTTGGAGGTGTGATTTGATAAGATGGATAGAGTATAAATTTTGGGTATTGGGGTGTGTGTTAGGGAATTGGGGGTAGGGTAGGGGAGTGGAGTGAGCCCGAGCATAACGAGGGTGAATGGAGGTGGTAGAGCCAAAAAAAAAAAAAAAAAAAAGCAATCAATCACCAGCTAGAAAACCACACAGCAACACTTTCAAGCCTCAGCTCAGTAAATTTATTTGAAAATGTAGGCTAGAACAGTGACCACTTATTTTAGAAATAAGGAGAGATAGGTCAACTATTAGGGCTTTGGAAAGAGGGGAGGGTGGACTAAGGGGTCCGAGATAGTGTGCACTCCACTACCAGATTACTAACTGTTCAAATAAGTTGTTTGCAGTTTGATTATAACCAAAGTCGGGTAGGGCATACACTACAGGCAACTTGGAAGGTTGTATCTTGGGAGACTGCACTAAGTTTAGAGAAGGAGGGAATCCCAGGCTATCAGTTCAGTTATGAAGATTTACACAGTGTTAAGAAGTAATGGGTTCTGTATCTGGAGTGAGAATCTGCACACCCTTTAAAAAAACATGTCAGTTCTCATATGATGCCCCTGCACTGGCCCAGGAATCAAGGAGCCTCAGTCCTTACCATTAATACCAGTGAGGGATGTGCACACTGGGAGGGATGACAAGTACACACACAGTAAAGTACAGTTTCCCTTAAGAGCACACAGAGATCATAGACAGGCTGGGGCTGGTTTCTCTCTCTCTCTCCAGATCCCCAATAAGACTGGCATAGCTATAGGGTTCAGATCAAAGCCAAGTGATCCAGCCAAAATCTCCAGCACTCTCTCTCTGCCCAACCAGTGCTTTGTGTCCCTGTCCAAGTAGCTCAGACACACACACACACACACACACACACATGCACGCGTTGAGATTTGATTTATTTGGAAACACACAGACACTCCTGGGGAAGGCTGGCACAGGTTTACTAGCTATGCCCCCCTCTGCCCAGACTATAAGGTAGGAATCACTGCCACCAACCACTACTTATCAGCTACCATAAGGCCGTTACAAAGGGTGACCAATTCTACTGTACAATGTTACTGTTATCCAAATGGTGTGCATCCAGAACTTTTAATGCTAGTCCAGAGTGGCCTGTACAGTGTCACCAAATACATATGCAGGTACTCTAAGAGCTTAAATGTCTCTATACAAAACCAGCCACAATTAAAATGTTTAAATATATTGAATAATAAAAGCACAAGACAATACTCATTAACTCAACACAGTGACAGTAGAGGTCAGAATCACAGGAAATATTTTAAAACAATATTGCAGGACAGTCGCGTATGAATACAGAAAACATCTAAGCTAATCTTACTATCTTCCTATCTGTCCCTAAGTGAAATCACTGCAATCGAAGTCTTACAGAGCAGGGCAAATACAGATGAGAAGTGCTGAAGATGGATGTGTTCAGATCCAGAGACAAATACTAAATGCCCAGCCTTTCTCTCTGAGATAGTTCTTAAATTAATAATACACAATACTGCTGAGTTAGCTAGATGACATCACTATTTGACACCTACCTCTAGTTCCCAGGCTAAACAGATACCATTGGAATTTAACATGCCTCTATGAAAAATACTTCTCTCTTGGAAGCTGATACTTATCTCTTAGAAGCTTGCCTGAAACTGGAAGTCATAAAACAATTAACACTTTTACATTTTAAACCTAGTAATTATTTCTGTCTTAAAACAATAGAAAGAAACTCTAGCTGTAGTCATTCTGCCTTCTAGCTGTGGTAAGCACAATCGTAAAACTCTACTTAGTCTTTTCTCAGACTTTGCAACTTAACTGTATGTCCCAGTTTCTACTATGAGAACATACATTTGCACAGGCATATAGTCCATATACATTTATGTTCTTTTCCAGCAGGGTGCACGGTGGTTACATTTTTGAAGTTCAGCACATCACATACAGGTTACTTACATTTGTAGACAAGCCTATGGATCATATTAATATTTACAATGGCCTAGATTTATTTAAAAAATTCTTGCTAGCTGGACTTGGCAGCCTTCACATCATGTCATTCTGATTAGGAAATGTGAATAGTCTTTGTAGAATGTCTCTGATCTTAGACTCCGATTTTAATGTGATACTTATTCTTCCCAGTTGGTGTTTTCTCTACACCTTTTCTAGTTGATTTTCCTTCAGGTTCTCTAAATTTCATCTTTGTTTGGTATCCAGGCAGTGTTCTTACTAACCAGCAGAATTTCTCTTATTTCTCATTTTTTTTCACACTGGGAGAGTTAAAATTAAATTGTATTGTCACACTTCAGCATTGCATTGAGACATTTGGTGACTTATGCCTTGCTATACATTTTGCCATAGTCAAACTAATTTATTTGGGCCATTTTTTTCAAGTAAAAGCTTCATAATCTTTTCACTAAAATCAAAGCCCAAATTGAGATTTCCTCAGTGGCGTCATGTAAGGTATGGATGCAAAAAGTGTAATGGACGCACCTCTGCACATGTATGGCATGCATCCAATAAACTCAGTGGATGCATTTTGCATTTTTCTCTCAGTTGATGTCACTGATGTTAAAGATCACACTTAATATTCAGTGGTTTCAGTGCAGGAAAAATTAATTTCACAAGAAGTATTTCTCCTTAACGAATACACAAAGGAAGTTCACTAATGGCTAAAAAATCTGATTGGCACCCTAAGCACCACATAATTTGGTACAAAAGGTGAGCCATGTAAATCTTGACAGTACACTTTAAGCTGTTGATCAGTATGCAACCATCTTGGAAGTTGCTGTTATATTGGCAGGGTATAACTCATGTAGTTAAGGCTACTGTAGCAGTGATCATTCAGACATAAACTGTTAATGTCAACTTTACTTACACAACTGTAGTTTCTCCAGTATCTTTGTGCTTTGTTAAAGTCTGGCCTTTCTTATTTATTAGATTCATCTTTTGGCCATTACTTCCTGTCTGCCTTTTGATTCTCCCCTCTTTATGTTGTGTAAAACAGTTTTTGAAACGGAATCTACACATTCACTCACCTGGAAAACGAGTGACCTCTCTGGGATCTTAATTTTGTACTAGAAAAACATATATTTTTTTCCTTCTGAACCAGTTCGTAAAGCTGATTTAAAGTTCCTGAAATGGAAGATGGTGTTTCTCATTGATCTGACTTTGAGTCTTGAATTTCTGAGTTACAGGATCTTAGGATGATTCATCCTTACCTTACCTTTCATAAGGACATGTTATCCTTAAGAACCAAATCTTCCTTAATGCCAAAAGTGGTATTGAATTTAGTTCTAAAAGCAGTCTGTTCATCTCCCTGTATTTCCTGAATGAAAAAGCAAGGGAGGGAAAATCTTACATACTCTTGTATGTCCACAGACAGCTCAGGTATTACTTTGATGGCACAAAGGACTTAAGAAATTCTTCTCGGTCCTTTATTGCTTATTAAGGTGAGAGGCCGCAGCAGCCAGTGTCAAAGCCAACTGTTTGCAAACAGTTATCCCATTCTGTCCAGTTTTGTTATTGTCATCATACAAGACCCTTCACACCGATGTCAAAGCCCACTCTGCCATGCTGTGGCAACGTCTAGAGCTTTTGGAAGGTGTTGAACTCTAGAAGTAGTGTAGAGGCTGTAACCACTCACTAAGCCTTCTACAGTTAACCTGCTCTTGATCTGGAGAAGGAGTTTTGCTTGGACTGTTCTCCAGGGACTCTTGAATTCAGGCCTTTTTTACTGCTCCCTGCCTATCAAAGCTTTGGTAATCACCTCGTATAACTTGGGCTGTTGAAACAGTAATCTCAGGATTTACATAACTTAGTTGTTTGTTATCCTACCATAGCAGTAGATGTTCAAGTAGATGAGTCACATTATTTACACCCTTGAGCCTACACTTCTAGTGGAGTTTTTCTTATTAGGGCTTACTCTTCTATCTGATCTATCTACAGTGATGTGGATGTTCATCGTGTTTCACTGTTGCAGTCATTACTCTTGGGTTATCCTGCTGGCAGGTTACCCTCAGTCGGCCAGAATTCCAAAGTCTAAGCCCGGCGTCGGTTGCTGTCGCCTCTTCCCTGACGTCAGTGCGCCAGGGGTATAAAAGATGCAGCCGACGCCATTTTCTTCAGTCTTTCTTGCCGCGCGGTGCCCGAAGCAAAAGCAGTTCGCAAGTGCCGGTCGGCCAGCTCCTGAGATTTTCAAATCCGAATTTCAGAACCGAAGTCTTCATTAAAGCTAAGTACCCGTTAGAAACTTTTTCTTGCTCCAGACCGATGTCAGAAAAAGTTAACAATTGTGTTTCTTGTGGGAAGCAAATACCTCATAAGGATTTTCACTCTTACTGTATTCCTTGCCTAGGCCCTGATCACAACGTTGCTAGCTGTCGGTTTTGTGCTAAATTTAACCAACGCACTATCAAGCGTCGGTTCGATTTTGCATTTCATTACTTTGGCTGAAGATTTAATTATATAATGCCGTCGGACCAGCCGACATCCGGAGTTTACAAAAAACGCAAGGACAAGGAAAAGGATAGGCATCCGAGGTCCAAAACCGACAACGAAGCCTCTGCTAGGCCAATCGCCAGTTCTCAGTGAGGCACTTTCGCAGCCCCTGGCTCCCGCTACCTCAGAGCCACAGGCCGCTTCCGACTCCCACATGGAGCCGACTGGGCCTCTGGAAACTCAAGGTATTGGACACTTGGAAATCATTCCCTCAGATGGGTCCGGAGTCGCTGAGCAGGCATCGGCTTCTGAGGGTGTCTTCAGACCTACACAACTATATATTAAGCCATCTTCAGCTTCAAAGACTAAAGCAGCTCTAAAGACAAAGAAACAAGTACAGCGTTCTCCTTCTCAGACTTCCATGCCTAAAAAACAGATGCTCAAAATGGCCGAAGACCTAATTAGTTTGATCAGGGGCTCCCATCCCCCTCCTGATAAGAGGCCTAGGCAAGAGACAGAGTATGATTCTTCTGATCAGGTTTCTATTTCCTCTGATTCCTCTTCTGAACAGGATTACTCCATGCTTCCCTATGAGGATTCTGATGCTGAAGAATCCATTCCTTCAGCCTCTCCTCCTGAGGATTATTCTTTTGGGGAAACCCTGCATACCATGAGGGAGCATTTCCACTGGGAGAGCCAAGATTATTCTGAATCTAAGAAAAGGCTCAGAGACTTTCTGCTACTTCCTCAGCACAGACCCCTTGCTATTCCACCTGTTCTGGATATTATAGATGATGTATTTTCAGAGTCCGTCCTCTCCCCTGACTCTCTACCCCCTGCCCCTGCTAAGCCAGACAGGTACTACAGGGTCCCGGATTCTCATAAATTCCTATATAAAAACCCATCTGCTGACACAGAAACTATATCTCAGGGTCCCAAAGGGGTTAAAGCTTCCACTGCAAAAAACCCTGACCCCTCTGATAGGGATTCTAGGGCTCTAGACAGATGGGGGAAAAAAGTCTACACTTCTGCTACCCTGGCTGTAAGGGCTTTAAATTGTCAGTTTCATATGCTTAAATATCAGCAATATTTAATGTCACTGCTTAAACAGAAATTGTTGACAAATATTGAATATTCAGAGAACAAGGAATTGCAGGATTTATTGTATGCGGCTGAACAAGTGGGAAAGCATACTTTGCAATGTGGTTATGATTCACTGGAGGCCTCTTGCAGGGCTGCTGTTACAGGTTCTGTTATTAGAAGGCATGCTTGGTTAAAGGAACAGAATCTGCCTGATCATGTTAAAGCAAAATTATTAGATGCACCATTACAGCATGATACTTTGTTTGGTACTAAAGCAGAAGAGGTGTTGAAAAAAATGGAGGATAAAGCAAAATCCATGCAGACAGTCAAGGATTTCTTACAGGTACAGTCACCCAGGTTTAGCAGGAACTGGCCCTCTAATAATTGGTCCTTTCCATTGTCAGACAGACCACAAAGAGGCAGATACAGGCATCCCAGAGGCAGATCTCAGCCCCAAGGCTCATACAGGCCTAAACAAATGGGGTGCTCCTACCTCCAAAAGCAGAGAAGGCAAATCACAACCTTACAGGAAACAGTCCCAATGACTTTCCTCTACCACATCCAAACAATTTTCTTTTGGCAGCCCCCTTAGGGGGAAAACTAGCACTTTATTCATCAAATTGGCAAATGGTTAACCAAGACAAATGGGTCCTGAACATAGTGTTCCAAGGCTACAGGTTCCATTTTCACACCCTACCAAGGTCAAAAGGTATGCCAGACCTGCAACACAGTCAATGGGCAGAGGCACAAAAACAAATTACAGCCCTCATGGACATGAGGGCCATTCAGCAACTACCACAACAAGAGCAGGGGCAAGGATTTTACTCCAGATGTTTTCTAGTACCCAGAAAGGACAAAACCTGGAGACCAATACTGGATCTGTCAATTTTAAATACGTTTCTGGAAGTTCCAAAATTCAAGATATTGACTCTACAGCAGCTACTGCCCTTGCTGGGCAAGAAGGCTTGGCTTGTAACTTTGGACCTAAAAGAGGCATACCTGCATGTCCCAGTCAGACAATCTTGCAGAAGATACCTCAGATTCATAGCTGGCTCAATGCATTACCAATTCTCTGCACTGCCCTTTGGCTTATCTACTGCGCCCAGGGTCTTCACAAAATGCCTGGCACCAGTAATTGCACTTTGCAGACAAAAAGGAATTCAAATATATCCCTACTTGGACGACTGCCTTATTCAAGCAGAGAACAAAGACATTCTTCTGATGCATCTGGCGTTTGTAAAAAGATTATTAATTGGCCTAGGGTACACAGTAAACGAAAATAAATAAAAACTGGTGCCCTCTCAAGAGATAATATTCCTGGATGCAAGCTTAAATTCAACTGCCCAGATGGCTTATCTCATGCCAGACAAACAAAAGCAACTGACTACTTACTTCAAGAAATTGGCAACAAAAACCCACTTATCTGCAAGGAAAATCCTGCAGGCCTTGGGTTTCATGGTATCTTGCATTCTACTAATTCCATATGCCAGACTGCATATGAGGAAACTACAATGGTACCTAAAAAGTGTTTGGACTCAGCATTGCCACAGCCTGGAGACAGTAATTGCACTCATTCCCTGCCTGCAACAGGAGTTTCAATGGTGGGCAGAAGCCTGTCACCACAACAAGGGTCTTTCATTCAGCTTACCCACAGCCAGACAGACACCGACAATGGATGCATCAGATTATGCCTGGGGGGGCCTCATATGGCAGGAAAATGTATTCAGTGCACATGGCCTGCAAACCAGATGCATCTTCACATCAATCAAAAAGAGATGCTAGCTGTTCAAAATGCCCTGACAGCTTTCAAGGACCTGCCTCATCCAGGACAGTTACTGATAAAGACAGACAACACTACGGTCATGTGGTACATAAACAAGCAGGGAGATACACATTCCTACCCCCTCTGCAGACAAGCAATGACCTTATGGGACACAGCATTGGCTTTTCAAGTTTACCTGCAAGCACAATTCCTGCCAAGAAAAACAAATGCTCTGGCAGACGAACGAAGCAGAAACCTCATGGATCACCACGAATGGAAACTGGATCCACAAGTCTTCATCATGATAATAAGGAAATGGGGATGCCCAGACATAATCTATTTGCCTCCCCTCACAACTGCCAATTGCAGAGATTTTGCACAAGGATTTATCACAAGCAAGCATGGAAAGTGGATGCCCTATCCTTCAGCTGGAAAAATTTAACGGTATATGCTTTTCCCCCACTGCCTCTCCTTCCCAGGGTACTCTTAAAGGTCAGACAAGAGAAGCCAAAAATGATACTGATTGCACCAGACTGGCCACATCAGCACTAGTACCCAATCCTAAAGAGCTTGTCTCAAGGTCCAGCATGGATATTGCCTCAAACCTCTCACTTGCTGACCCAACAAAACAATCAGATCCTGCACAGCCAACTCAGGACCTTAAATCTGGCAGCATGGCGGATAATGTAGCCATTCAGAACACTCCTCTTTCAAAAGCTGTTACGGATGTTATCTTGGGAGGCCAGGAGGCGCAGTACTAGAAAATCTTATGCAGAAAAATGGAAGAGATTCTGTGCTTGGAACCAGGAACAAGGCATTGACACGTGTGTACCAAATATCCCTCAGATTTTACAATACCTAACTGAGATGCTGAACAAAGGCCTTTCTTTCCCATCAGTTAAGATTCATGCCTCTGCTATTTCAGCCCATTACAATATGGAACCACCTATCTTTTCTCATCTTTTAATAAGGCAGTACCTCAGAGGGGCCAACAACATTAGGCCTCCAAGGAGAGCACCAATTCCGGCCTGGGACCTCAATTATGTTTTGGAAAAACTCACACTGCCTCCTTTTGAGCCAGCACCAACAGCAGATATAAAATTCTTATCCTGGAAAACAGCTCTGCTCCTAGCAATAACCTCTGCAAGGCGAGTCTCAGAGTTACAAGCACTCATGGCTGTGGAACCTTTCATCATTTTTCATGCAGACAGGGTTTCTCTGAGGACAAACCCTACATTTATGCCTAAAGTGGTATCCAGTATGGCCCTTAACCAAACCATTCACTTGCCAACCTTTTATCCTAATCCACAGAACATGGGTGAGAAAATTCTACATTCTTTGGACATACACAGGCGGTTACGCTTCTACTTGGACAGAACTAAAGCTTTCAGAAAGACTGAGCAACTTTGTGTCATATGCTGCAGGATCACAAGGATAGGCGATCTCAAAACAGACTATTTCTAAATGGATAGGCCATTGCATCCATTTCTGCTATTTTCAACATAGCAAATCAGTGCCTAAGGGCATTAGGCCTCATTCCACCAGAGCAGCAGCCTTCCTCAGAGGAGTACCAACCAAAGGTATCTTGGAGGCTGCAACTTGGAGTTCAGTGCACACCTTCACAAAACACTACCACTTACCTTTTTACTCCCAAGTCCAGAGCAGGCTTTGCCACTGCAGTTCTGCAGGGCCTCATAGCCTCTCCTAAATCCATTTAGCCCTGCCACCCTTCCTCAGCTTTGGGATTCAACCCAAGAGTAATGACTGCAACAGTGAAACACGATGAACATAGTACAGTTGTGTACCTACCATAAATGTAGATGTTCGAGTGTATTCACTGTTGCAGTCCAGGTTACCCACCCACCATCCCCCTTTTCTTTGCTGGGACTTATCTGCACTTCTCTATCCTATACAACCTATTTGGTGTATTTGCTTGTAGATGAAGGAAATGTTATTTTTGTGCATGTATTTTTATTGGCATAGTTTTCAGCCTACCAATTTGGGGGCACCTGACATCTGGGGCAAGAAAAACTGAAGAAAATGATGGCTGCATCTTTTATACCCCTGGCGCACTGACGTCAGGAAAGAGGCGACAGCATCCAATGCCGGACCTAGACTTTGGAATTCTGGCCGACTGAGGGTAGCCTGCCAGCAGGATAACCCAAGAGTAATGACTGCAACAGTGAATACACTCTAACATCTACATTTATGGTAGGTACACAACTGTACTTTCCCTTTCTTGTAGTGCACAACCTGGTATTTTAGGACTCTAGCTTCCCTCTCCTGAGAGGCAAGAAAGCTCTTAATTTTGGTGCCCACATTTCTGCATTTATGCCAGCATGCTGTTGTGCCTTCTTGGATGTCCAGGTGTGTGGAAGGTGCCATGAAGCTTTGGATACTAGGCGGATGTCCAGACCTTGATAAGATGCATTCCAAATTGCTTAGGTTACTGTGTACTGTCATGATAGGTTTGCATATGCAACTATACTTTGTGTGTTGCATATTGTACATAGTAAAACCCCCCCTTTTTTTTTTTAAACAGGAACGTGATGTTGAAAGAAAAAAAATTGAAGACTTGATTGAAGAGAACCTGACCCTGGAAATGGCTCAGAAACAGAGCATGGATGAATCATTGCACCTTGGCTGGGAACTGGAACAGCTCTCTAAGACCAGTGAAATACTGGAAGGTAAGGTAGTGTTTGAAAGAGTAGTTAAAATATGTTGCTTTGTATAGCCCAGCAATGTTGTGAAGTATTACATCAGTAGTTCCCAAACTTTTTCGATTCTTGGCTCCTTTGCTGAATCCAGGTTTTCCCAAGGTGCCCCCCCCCCCCCCCCCCCCAGCGGGGTGAGTACAAAGTGCATATTTCATTTATTTATTTGACATTTGTTTAACGAGGATGCCCGACTGGATTAGGAGACCTGGGGAGAAAAGCTCAAAAGTACAATAAAAAGACAATTACCAAAAAAAGTGTACATTCTGCTCAACAGCATAACACTGATCTACTATGGTTGAGAGGTAAGCAAACCTATTGGCAACCTTATAAACTTTTAGACGGGGATGAAGCTTCTGACTACTCTCCAGAGGGAGTGAGATTAAATAGTGCCTTGGGGTCTGGAAGATACAGGGACGAGGGGGTTGGGAGTTCATTTATCCTAGGCCAGGTGTAGGATGTTAGCGGTCCAGATAGTGAGCTGCACGCAACCAGTGGCTGTACATCTGGGGAATTTGGGCTTGGCAATCCCATGCTGGTGACAGTAGCCATCATGGGACATATGTGTGGGAAAGCATGGAGTGCTCCCACTGTGATGTGGGTGCTCACATGAGCTATCAGCGGCAGGACTGAAAA